>NC_056728.1:1724175152-1724199534 GCF_019279795.1 Protopterus annectens
AGAAACAAACAGTTCAACTATACCATTAAATATGGGTGATGTCAACAGTAGGATGGGTGTTGCTGCTACTGTTGGTGATGATAACATATTTGTATTTATGAGGCACACAGAGGGAAGTGGCAGGCAGTCCCCAGGTTTAATGGCAGGATCTCTCACCACACAGCATGTTAGTGACTCTGCAGGAAGTGACACTGCATCACAAAGTCAAACACAAGCTCACTCACACTTGTACACCAGGAACAAATCTACACCTCAACACCAGTATCTCCACACACAGAATAACACATTGAGGATGATGGCAGACATTTTGAGGTCACATTGTCCACAGTGCCAACATTACAAAGGGGTGACAGATGCAGGGATTATTGACAACTACCCCTGGAAATATGTAACATTGTTAGAGCTCAGCAAACTGCAACAGAGAGTCACTTAGAAATGGTCAAAGTTCTCTAGGGTATGTGTGATGATTTCCAGCACTACTTTGAAATGGCAGAGAGTAGGGATAATACCATGGTATCATCAATGCATAGTATGGTGGCACACCAAGCATCGGTTGCAGCCTCAATTCATACACAAGTTAGGACATATCAGAGTCAAGCTGGACTCAATCGTACAATGGTCAGGGGATGGGGTACTGTCTGGACATGTGGAGGGAAATCATATGACACTACCACTGCTTCTCAAGACAGTAGTGTCAGTATTCACAGTGAATGATCACAATACATTTCACATCTGCCATGTCAACAGTCACCTACACCTAGGAGAACTTCACATTTCAGGTCAAGGTCATGGTCACACAGCAGTGACAGGTCAGTGACAGCAGGATCACCTTCCTCCAGTAGATCATACCATCAGACTAACTTGCCTTACAGTACTCATGGTAGTCTGTCCTTCATATCAGTTGCACCATCACCAGGCCTATCAATAGGAGATGTGCATATGTTCATAGGTTCATAGGTTCATAGGTTCATACTAGGCTATCTGCCCTCGGGCATTTATAAGCCTAGCCAGAGTGTGTTTGGCTTTTGTCACACATTTTAAATTAATTTTGTTATGCCCTTTTTTCGAGGTTAGTATACTGTGCCTCTGTCTAACAGTGACACAGAAGTGATACCCGGGATAAACCTACGATCTCCCATCCACTCATCAAGATTCCTCTTGAAGAGAGTCAATGAGGGACTCTGCCTAATCTGGACTGGGATTTTATTCCAGAGTGAAGGGAGCCTCTGGGTTATGAATCTGTCCCTCCAGCATGTCCTATTTATTTCAGTGCTGAGGTTCAAGTCTCTTGAGCGCGTAGCTCGATGGGATTTGTATTTTCTGAGGTGCAGTATGCCCATTAATTCCAGGTTGGACATGGCTTTATACGTCAGGCACAGATCGCCTCTGAGCAGGCGGTATGCCACTGAGTAGAGCTGGAGTTTCTTTAACCGGGCAGCATATGGCATCTGTTTGAGCCCTTTGATCCTCTTGGTGAGGTACTTTTGGGGTCCTTCCAGTTGCTGCAGGTGTCTGGTAAGGTACATCCCAAAAGGGGCATTGTACTCAATTATGGGCCTAATGAGGGATGAGTAAAGAGGCACGATGACCTCCTGATCTAGATGTGAATCCTCTTCATGATTAGGTGGGCTATATAAAATGTTTTTCTAACCACTTTGGCCACGTGGTTGTCAAATGAGAGATTGCTATCAACTTGGGTCCCCAGGTCCTTAATTACTTCTTCTATACTTAATGGATTACCACCTATGTGGTAATTTGTGGGCACTTTGTTTTTGCCAAAGGGGAAGACTATACACTTTTTGGCATTTAGCTTGAGGCCATGGCTCTGGCACCTGTTGTCTGTTTCTATGAGGCCCTTTTGGAGGATGCTTGTGTCCGCTGGAGAGTCGATTATGGTGCCCAGTTTGCAGTCATCTGCGAACTTGGTCAGCCACAGTCCTTCCATGTTGGCCTGTACCTCCGAGAAATATATACCGAACAAGAGAGGTCCCAGGACTGAGACTTGTGAGATGCCACTTGTAACTGGTTTGGAGTCTGACATGGCTCCAGCAATTCTTACCATGTGGGTTCTGTCCTTGAGCCAGTTTGCAACCCATCTAGTGATATAGGGGTTTATATTTAAGCTGGTGAGCTTATCTATAATGCCCGAGTGGGGTATTGTATTGAAGGCTTTTGCGCGGTCCAGGTAGGCTGTGTGGACCACCTTCCCCTCATCAATGGCCTTGGTGACTGTTTCAAAGCAATCAACCAGGTTTAAGAGGCAGGATCTGCCCTTAACAAAGCCAAACTGGGTAGGATCCAGTGTCTGTAGGTCCCCGATATCTTTATTTATGAGGTCCATGATGATCCTTTCCATAGCTTTGCAGACCAAGCTAGTCAGGCTTATGGGGCGATAGTTTCCAGGATCCATTGAGGCACCACCTTTGTGGAGAGGGACCACTGTTGCTGTACACCACTCTTTGGGTACATATCCTGTAGTAAGGCTGAGATTGAACAGTAGTTTTATGTTTGGGTTTAGCTCTTCTTGGAGTTCATGTAGGACGCTGCCCGGGACACCGTCTGGTCCCATTGATGCTGTGTTTTTTGCTTTAGACAGGGCAGCTCTTACCTGAGCATTTGAGATGTCAGGGGGGCAGCACTCTGCTGGGATAGATATTTGTCCTCTTGGTGGGGAGGGGGGGGAGAAGTTTGTGCTGAACCTGTCAGCTAGGATGTTGGCAATTTCTGTGGGTTTGGTGTATTTATTGTCATTTTGGACTAATTCTGAGCATATCTGGGAATTCCCACCCAGGTTCCTAACATAACTAAAGAAAGTCTTGTGATTATCCTTAGTGTCCAGTGCAATTTTTCTCTCGAAGCTGGCCTTAGACGATTTTATGAGTGCCCGCAGTTTTTTGCTAATACTGATCAGAGATGCCTTCCCTTTTGGGGATTTTGCTCTGTCATGTAGTAGCTTCCTCCTTCTATTGTATAGTTTGCTTATGGCTGGGGTCCACCAGACAGGACATCTGCCTTTGGGGGATTGGGTCTTGGTTTTATTTGGGATTGCATGATCCATGCATTCCTGAAGGTGTTCATAGAATGCATTTATAAAGGATTCTGCAGTCTGGGCCGTATTTTCCACAGGCCTGGGGGCTTTGAAGGATTCCACCTCGGTTTTGAGGAGTGTGAAATTTGCTTTAGAGAAGTTTTTCGCTGTGGTTTTCAGGGCAGGGGGTGGAGTCAGGATGTGAATATCCAATGAGATTAGTTTATGGTCTGATATTACCAGTGAGGGATACACTTCTGGTCTGGAGCATAGAGTCCCCATGTTGGTGATGATCAGGTCCAGTATGTTTTCCTCTCTTGTGAGAGTGGTAACAAGTTGTTCCATAGTATTTGAGTTTATAAATTCTAGGAACCTTTGGGGTAGGGTGTTGGAACTAGAGTAATGCTCCCAGTCTATGTTTGGGTAGTTGAAGTCGCCCAATATAATGGTGTTTGGAGAGACCTTCATATTTTCCAGTGTTCTCAGGAAGGCCGAGTGGGGTTCCTGGGTTTGGGAGGGTAGTCTGTAGCAGGCTATACACTGGAAGGCAGTTTTACCCACTGTTAGTTGCACATGGATAGTCTCTGATGCTTCGTGCTGTGCCACCAGCCTGGAGGTGTGGGTATCTTTGAAGAATATTGATACTCCCTCTCCTTTTGTGGTTCGGTCCAAGTTTTGCGGCTGAAAAGCATGGTATGAGGTATAACCTGTTAGTGCTGGGGTGCTCTCGGGAGCCTTGAACCAGGTTTATGTTACTGCATAGATATCGATGTTGTCCATGCTAAGGAGAGTTTTGAGTGCGTGCATCTTGAGGTTTAGACTTCTGGCGTTGAGTAGCATTACTTCTAGTTTCTTATCCCTTGTGATACCTATGGAGGTGGGTTTGTCTTTTGAGCCTTGCTTAAAAAAGGCACTATGGGGGTAGCAAGAGCCTTTGCCAATATCCGAAAGCCCAGGGGTGACAGGTGCAAGCCGTCCCTAGCGAAGCATTGTGGCTTGTTGAGCATGTCATCCCAGGCTGACGGGCATTGGATCCCCTTTGAATGACACCAATACTTAAGCCATTTGTTGAAATTGATCATCTTGTCTTCATATTGTGGCATCATTCTTGGTGAGGGTAAGATGCTACTCAAGGTCAGGGTCATACCGGCCTGGGCTACATGCTCAGAGAGCTCCTCTATGTCTCTTTTCATGTAGTCCAGGGAGGTACGTCTCAGGTCATTCACACCAGCATGGATGATGACTGAGTCATATTTGTACTTGCCTTGGAGTGACCTGAGTGCTTCTGTTATGTGGTGGATCCTAGCGCCCGACAGGCAGCTCACCATGACCTTCTCCTTGTTCAGCCTGGTGAGCGGGACGTCAGTATGCCTGATGATAGAGTCACCGATTACAAGTGTATCAGGTGTGTTGTTTAGCCTTAAGGGCTGTGACTGTTCGGCACACTGGCTTTGTGAGCTATGTGTTGCACGTGTTTTGTTTTGGGGTAGCGGTTGCTTGGGTGTCTGCTTTGGAGGTCTCTGCTGCTTAGGCAGATTTTTATTTAGAGCCTCCGAGTATGTTTTTGTGTGTTCATGTGCTTGGTTTGCTGTCGTGGTAGGTCTATGTGAGACTGGAATTGTAGTGAGTGCGGTTTCCTTCTCCTCCTGACTGGTTTCACCAGTACTGAGTTGAGAGAGCTCAGCCTTCAGTATGGCTATATGGTTGCATCTCTCACATGTGTTGGAATTTGTTAGGAGGAGGAGAGGGTTGTCTGGGTACATGAGGCAGTTGTAACATTGCCTCAAGATTCCCAGATTCACCAGCTGGACCGGAGAGGAGATTGACAACTGACCTTTGGACATGCTAGAATAGTATTGGAAATTCCTTTATAATTGAAAAAAAGGGCCAATGGGGAACGAGGTACTCAAGGGGAGTTTGTGAGGGTGTAGTGCTTTTAATATTTTAGTGCTGACTTATATAATTGCTTTAGTGAGAAGGTGCCAGGTAACTTAAATGCAATGTGTTACAGGTAACTTAAATGCAAAAATGACAAACAGTAACTTTCTTTCAAGTGAAACAAGGAAATAAGTACAGTAAGCAATGCAGATATCACTAGGGATCCACAGAAGCACTGAAAAGCCGCGTTTTAGGTGGAATTAGCATTTCAGGGAAATAACAAGCAAACAAACAACAAGCATACAAATAAAGCTAGATTCAGCAGGTCTGGATCTAGTCTATGCTACAGCAAACAAGGTGTACCAATTTCAGTAAGATACAGTTCATGACTCATTTGATCTGGAACTACTGTGAATTACATTCATTGACAAATCTTTCTTTTTAGTTAGAATAGGATTTTGCTGAGGAGGTTGCATATATATGTATGTATATATATATATATATATATATATATATATATATATATATATATATATATATATAGTTATTCCCTTTACAGCTATCATTTACACCATACCGTGAATATGAATCATTTACAGAACTTTCTTTTTGATTGGAATGGGATTGTAGGTAGGGGAGAACTATGTGTACGTCTATTAAGTACATGAATGAACACTGGACAAAAATCAGTGATACATGGATTAATGTCCTTTCTGGTGGCATTCACATGAAACATCACAATAGTAAAGAGTAAACATTTTCAGGCCCAATACATCATAAAGAAATGACACATTGAAATAAACATCCTGCCTTGTAAACTTAACTGCTGCCCCTACACCCTCCCCACTGTACAAATGATGACATATGCTGAGGTCAGAATTTATTTTGTATGACACTAAACAACAATGTGATGTGCAGTGTGATGTCCCCACTCTGTACCAGTAATAAAGGAGCCTGAATCCTCACTGCTGACACTGGAGAGGGACATTCACTTGGAATAAAAATGGATACACTCAGTATTTCCATATGCAAACCTTTCTATATCAAGCACAATTTCCCTTAAGAGCACACAGGGAACACAGTCAACTTGAGGTCTGGATTTCTTTATATCTGTCTCCCTCCAGGGCCACAGTAAGGCTCCCCAGTAGCACAGCTATAGGGTTAAAGCCTCAGCTAAGTGTCCAAGCCAAGTCCTCCAGCAACCTCTCTGTGAACCCAATGCTTCATGTCCCTGCTCCAAGTAGCTAAACTGAAAACACTGTGAAATTTGATTTTCACACACACACACACACACACACACACACACACACACACACATACACACCTGGGAAAGGCTGGCACAGATTTACCCACTGTGCCCCCTTCTGCCCAGACTGTAACTTAGTTATCACTGCCACCAGACACTACAAAGCCAGCTACCTAAGGCTCTTACAAGGCTACCCAATTATTCTAAGTGAAATTAATATTAATACAAATGGTAATGTTGACCAAACAGCCAGGCTTCAGGAGTGGCCTTAGTGTCACCAAAAGATATAAGTATGCTCAAATGTTAAAATATTCTCTAAAGGACTAGCCACAATAAAAAGTTTAAATATATTTAATAATAAATAATAAAAGAGCATGAAAATACAAAATATCTATTTACGGTAAACAATAGAGTTTCAGCCACAGGAAATGTTAAAAATAACACAGCTGGAAAGTTTCACACAGTTACAGAAAAACAATGCTTAACTATTCTCACTATATTTTCCTAACTGGTCTAGAGAATTACTGTTCCTACTTACTTAATAGAGCTGTTGTATCTTTCGGCTTTTCCCGGTTAGGGGTCGCCACAGCGGAACTCTGGTCCGCTAATGATTGGCAGTAGATTTTTACGTACTGAGTTGCCGGCCCTGATGCACAACCTTCTACAAAGGTACGCCCAATCACGCATGTCTCCACACAGAAGACGCATTAGCTGAGAATCGAACAGGACAACGTCTTACTGTGAGGCGACAACGCTACTGCAGCACCACCACCGCAGTTAATTACTTACTTAATAGAGCAAGGCAAGATAAAGTAGGTGAGGGATCCATCTATGTCAGGCTCCATGAAACAGACTAACTTGAGACTTCTGTGTCACCTAATATTAAAACATTATTTCTGTACAGAATGACATCACGTACATTTGGTCATCTGACTTCAGGTTCCCATGTAACCCCCCATTGCTAGAAACTGCCAGGATTTAGCACATACATGTCAATAATGCACACACAAGAGCATTGTTCAGATCTGGTCCAGCTTCTGGAAGTCATAAAACAATTACAAACGTCTACTCCTACAGAGACTAACAAACCATGTTCTTACAGACATTGCATCTCTGGCCTCATGGATGAGCCCAGTAATTTACTTTCTTACTATTTTCCAAAGTTACAACAACAAAAAGCTAGCAAGTACGGCTGATGCAAGGCAACCAAACTAGTGTGCATCAAAATAAAGTGCCAGCACCCAAGATGAGCTGAAATGAATAAATTTATTATAGAAACAAGTGAACTAGACCGGTTTCAGCATATAGCTTTCTTCAGTAGTATAAAAGGAAACCCTGGCAGGAGCCAGTAATTTATACACAAGTTTCAATAAAGAATATGACATAATTTCCTTTCTTAGGAAAAAATTTTAGTTACCATGAATCCATACAAAATAATTGTTAACAAAAGATAGAGTATAATTAATCAGAACCTAATTGATAATGGTGTCGAATAGCACAAACAAGCGGAAAATGAAGTGCAAATAAATATGATTAATAGAATAGAAAACTTACAATTTATCATTTAGTCCTGGGGAAAAAAAGCCCCCCAATTTAATAATCCATTTTCTTTCCTTGTTATTGAGTATGTCGTGCTAACCTGTTTTGAATGACTGATTGCCAATAATATGATCAATAATAATAAATGAGAATTTGGCTGTAGGATGGTTAATAGTATGTCTGTACAAAGCATTAGTAATGCATGCATTTCTAATATCCCCTAAATGTTCCGACACTCTAATCCTGAACTGTCTGGAAGTCTGACCCACATAGAAGGCTTGGCAAGTACATGTAGCTAGGTAGACAACCCAGTCCGTGCTACAGTTGCCAAATTCATATATGTTGTATAATTGTCCAGTGTTCCTGCTGGTGAATGTTTTAGTTTTAAACATATAGTTACAGAAGCTGCAATGCCCACATGGATATGATCCTATTACTTTGTCCCCGTTAAAGTTCGTTGATGAGTAACTGCTTCCCTAAATTTTGTTTTCTTAAAGTAAGAAAAATGTGATCCCAATGTCTTTCCCTTTTTGTATGAAAATGAACATCTGTTGCCCAAAACGTTATCCAAGTCATTGTGAGATTTTAATATATTCCAATGCTTGTTAACTATCTCTAAGAGTTGAGCGGTGTTTCTCCCATATGTGGCAACAAATCTCAAGATGTCCTGTTGACTTTTGCTGGAATGCTGTTGATATTGCAGTAGACTGTCTCTTGACTGGTTTTGTGTCCAACGCATAGCTGAACTGACGTTATTTTTAGTGTACCCCCTTGCCAAAAATCTATTGGCCAAGTTCTCATGGTGCTGTGATAATTCTGGTTGGGAGGAGCATATCCATTTGAGGCGTAAAAATTGAGATTTTGGAATATTATTAATAGTATGTCTTGGATGAAGACTGTTGGCATGTAGCAAAGAGTTATACTGAGGGAATTTGTGGTATACAGATGATTTAAGGGTGTTGTCTTCCTGACGATGTAAAGACACATCTAAAAAATGCATCTCATTCAGATGATAATTCACAGTAAATTCCACTCCCCAAATATTACCGTTGAGATATTCCACAAACTCATGTAGATATTCACTACCTCCTTTCCAAATAAGCCAACAGTCATCCAAATATCTTCTCCAAATGTCGATATCTGAAATGTATAGATTATGAAGCTCATCATAAATGATATGTTCTTGCACATACCCCATAAAAAGGTCCACATAAATGGGTGCAAAAGAAGCACCCATTGCTGTACCCTGTATTTGCCAATAGCAGTCCTGTTTAAAATAAAAAAACATTTTTGGACAAAACATGTTCAGCCATACAGATGAGCAATGTATTGGTAGCAGAAGGGTAAATGTCAGCTTTGTTCAACCAGTATTCAAGTGCAGTTAGTCCAGCCCAGTGTGGAATATTCGTATATAATGATTTGACATCAAGAGTGCACATTAACCAGTGTGGTTCTAACTGGGAGTCTGATACTATTTGTAAAAATTCCGTAGTATCCTTGAGTCTTGCTCTAACTAGTTGTAGCAATGGTCTAAGTTTCTCGGTAAGGAATGCTGACAAGGGTTCCGTGAGTGATCCTATCCCTGAAACTATAGGTCTACCTGGTGGTTAGTCAATAGATTTGTGTATTTTGGGTAACAAGTACAAATATTGTTTGGCAGGATCCGAAACGGTCAGATGAGATAAAGTGTTGGCTGTGATAATCCCTTGATCAACCACCTCTTGTAGAAATTGATCTATTTCTTTTTTAAAATTAGAAGTAGGGTCAGTGGGCATTCTCATGTAGTGATGAGGGTTAGACAACTGTCTATTTCCCTCCTCCCAATAATAATCGGAATCCATGACAACCACAGCACCGCCCTTGTCAGCTGGAAGTATGACAATGTTTATTATTTTGAGGCAAGTTAGGGCTTGTTGTTCTGTTGAAGATAAGTTATGTCTTATAGTATTCTCTGACCCCATATAAAAATGTAGATCCTTAATCACGGCTTGTTGAAACACCGCCACATTTTTATCCATTGGTGGATGGAAAGCAGATCTATGAAATTTGAATTCAGAAGATCTTTGAGATATGGTTTGCGGATCTTGTTGCCTGAAATATAATTTAAGGTTATTTTTTCTGCAAAATGCTATGGTATCAGATACAAAAGAACTTTCATCAACAAAAAAGCCAGGGATGAATCCAAGTCCTTTATTAAGTAGTGTTAACTCATCAGATGTTAAAACATGTTGAAATATGTTATGTATATTGGTAAAACCATTGTCTATTTCATTATGGAGAGAAAGAGATCTTCTAAGCTTTGTACCTTTGTGTTTGCACCCCCCTCTGTGATGCTTGTTCCTAAAGGGTCAGTGGATGTGCGCCCTCTTTTGGAATCAGGTGAGATGCAATTAATTGTAGATTCTGTGTCCGTGGTAGATGATTCCTCACCCGAAGTAATAAAGGATGAGACCCCTTTTTTGAGTATTGATCTGGGTCTTTTTCTACGGGCAGAGGAGAGGTTCTTAGTGCCCTCAGCAAATCTCACACCCCTATAGGACTCAAACTGTCTACCTTTGTCATAATCCTCCCTATCACGAGAGAATTTGTGTAATTTTTTGGTCTTGAGATTATTTTCAAGAGAAACAAGTTCTTTGGACAATTTGCTCAGATCGTCCCTGAAATTGGCCTATTCCTCAAATTTTTTTCAAATCGTTACATATTTTCTCAACATCTCCAATGTTAGTTTGGACTGTACGATCGTAGAAGGAAGCCAGTATATTGACAAATGACATTGAAGCCTCCTGTTGGGCTTGTTGCCAGTCTTTTAGTAAAATGTCATCCGGTGTACTAACTAATGGTTGTACCTTTGACCTAAGGCCTCTAGGTGAAATTTGTTGGTTCTGATAAGCTTTAAATAATTTAGAATGCCATATATTTGTCCGTAGGGTTTTAACTTTTTTACCCAACTGGCTAAATAGTAAATTGCAACCGTCAACTGGATCCGAATTCTGACATTCAGTAAGGCCAGTCTGTGCTGTTTTAATACCAAACACTTGGATGTCATCCTTGTCTGCACATAAGCCAGACAAAAGTTTGTGTAGATCCATGACAATAAGTTGCTGAAAATGAATGCAGTCCAACCTGAGAGCTAAAACTTACTAATTAGAGGGACAGAAAAATAACAGGGACAGTGCTGAGCAAAAAACACCAAAAGAAGTCAATTTATAGTTCAAGTTTGAGTCCAAGGTAAGGGAGAAGCCGAGGTCTCTGGCAAAGTAACCTTAGTCACAGATCAGTCAGCAGTAAATCTGGTGTAAGAATAAACTGTAAAAATGCATGAGGGATCCTAATAAACCACCGTAATACCACTAGACAGATGTTGCTTACTGAATGCAATATTGATTGAAAAAAAGGGTAAAATTCCCAAGATGGATACCCAATGGGTAATACTAGCTGTCTGTGTTAATAATTTAAATATATATCAAAGCAGTAAATCCCAATCTTGGATGCTTGTATCTCAAACTGTGTATATTATCCTACAACCAAAAAGTTGAGGAACATCCTAGCTGCGTATTAAGATGTAAGAAGAACAACCGTGACAAATGTGGGGCATGAAAATGAGACCAACCAAGGTCCGGAAATATAGAGCCAGATGGTACAAAGAGCACCTCTATTCAATGCTATCTAGAATATATAACCTTGAACATCCAAGTAAAGAATATTGGTACAATTCTGTTCTTATTTTAAAAAAACACAATGGGGAATGCAAATGAAGTCCCTAAAATAATTATTATGCAGCTATCAATTCTTAAATCAATGACAATATTCCAAATGCAAACTGAATAATGGACATATGCAAGCGTCAAAGAAAAGGTTAAAAGTATGTATTGATAAGTAGTCTAAGAGTCAATGATGGTAATAGAACAAATTGCTTGCTATTGTATATACAAACATAATTAAATCTTCACAAACACAATGGTGTTTTATATCCAGCCACCAAAGGTAGATAGTAATTATTAGTCAAAACTAAGAAAAAAGCTCAAAGAGCTTATGCACATGAGACCAAAAAAATATAAAAAGATAAAGGTTACCAACAAACTGAAATGTAATATAAAGTCCAGAGCTGTGAAAGCACTTTGTAAATATTCATACATGAAATGAAGTTACTTATAAAATATTAGAAATAATCATGTAAATGCATGAAAAAATCAACCTCTCCACCACAAAAGTTGAATATCAGTTCAGTGATAGTGTTCAGTGGATAAAACCAAAGTCTGAAAAGAAAGCAAGCCGTCGCCAACGAAGGGAGACAAGATAAAATGTACCATTAAGCCAAATCAGCAGGCAATGTAGTCTTTCCTCAGTTAGGATAAAAAAAGCACTTGAATTCACCCAAAGAACAGTCAGACTCCAAATATATGTTTTTTCAAAACAGCGTTGATGGAAAAAGTAATAATCCCAGACAAACGATTCCTTAATAGGCAGTGAACATCCAAAAATGACCGTTGAACATAATCCAATGTAATATATGTAGGAAAATATCCAATCTGGTCCCCAACGATAAAAAGCACTAAGAATCAAATTCTTACATTTGTAGTATGTCCAAGACAGGAAAATGAAGTAGAAATGTTTAATCAAACAGCCGGAGAAATCCTTCTTCTTATACCAAGATCACCAGGAAAGTGGTGCTGAAACCGGTCTAGTTCACTTGTTTCTATAATAAATGTATTCATTTCAGCTCATCTTGGGTGCTGGCACTTTATTTTGATGCACACTAGTTTGGTTGCCTTGCATCAGCCGTACTTGCTAGCTTTTTGTTGTTGTAGTTTCGTTTTTGTGCTAGCTGTTGGCGTTTAGAGAGCTGTGGACTAACACCACTTTCCTATCTCAAAGATCTTCTGAAGTCAAATTTCATAGATCTACTTTCCATCCACTGATGGATAAAAATGGATAAAAATGTGGTGGTGTTTCAACAAGCTATGATTAAGGATCTACATTTTTATATGGGGTCAGAGAATACTATAAGACATAACTTATCTTCAACAGAGCAACAAGCCCTAACTTGCCTCAAAAATAATACAAACATTGTCATACATCCAGCTGACAAGGTCGGTGCTGTGGTTGTCATGGATTCCGATTATTATTGGGAGGAGGGAAATAGACAGTTGTCTAACCTCATCACTACATGAGAATAGTTAGAGCAAGACTCAAGGATACTACGGAATTTTTACAAATAGTATTGGACTCCCAGTTAGAACCACACTGGTTAATGTGCATTCTTGATGTCAAATCATTATATACGAATATTCCACACTGGGCTGGACTAACTGCACTTGAATACTGGTTGAACAAAGCTGACATTTACACTTCTGGTACCAATACATTGCTCATCTGTATGGCTGAACATGTTTTGTCCAAAAATGTTTTTTATTTTAAACAGGACTGCTATTGGCAAATACAGGGTACAGCAATGGGTGCTTCTTTTGCACCCATTTATGCAGACCTTTTTATGGGGTATGTGGAAGAACATATCATTTATGATGAGCTTCATAATCTATACATTTCAGATATCGACAATTGGAGAAGATATTTGGATGACTGTTGGCTTATTTGGAAAGGAGGTAGTGAATATCTACATGAGTTTGTGGAACATCTCAACGGTAATATTTGGGGGGTGGAATTTACTGTGAATTATCATCTGAATGAGATGCATTTTTTAGATGTGTCTTTACATCGTCAGGAAGACAACACCCTTAAATAATCTGTATACCGCAAATTCCCTCAGTATAACTCTTTGCTACATGCCAACAGTCTTCATCCAAGACATACTATTAATAATATTCCAAAATCTCAATTTTTACACCTCAAACGGATATGCTCCTCCCAACCAGAATTATCACAGCACCATGAGGACTTGGCCAACAGATTTTTGGCAAGGGGGTACACTAAAAACAACGTCAGTTCAGCTATGAGTTGGACACAAAACCAGTCAAGAGACAGTCTACTGCAATATCAACAGCATTCCAGCAAAAATCAACAGGACATCTTGAGATTTGTTACCACATATGGGAGAAACACCACTCAACTCTCAGAGATAGTTAACAAGCATTGGAATATATTAAAATCTCACAATGACTTGGATAACGTTTTGGGGAACAGATGTTCATTTTCATACAAAAAGGGAAAGACATTGGGATCACATTTTTCTTATTTTAAGAAAACAAAATTTAGGGAAGCAGTTACTCATCAACGAACTTTAACGGGGGACAAAGTAATAGGATCATATCCATGTGGGCATTGCAGCTTCTGTAACTATATGTTTAAAACTAAAACATTCACCAGCAGAAACACTGGACAATTATACAACATATATGAATTTGGCAACTGTAGCATGGACTGGGTTGTCTACCTAGTCTATGTGGGTCAGACTTCCAGACAGTTCAGGATTAGAGTGTCGGAACTACTAATGCTTTGTACAGACATACTATTAACCATCCTACAGCCAAATTCTCATTTATTATTATTGATCATATTATTGGCAATCAGTCATTCAAAACAGGTTGGCATGACATACTCAATAACAAGGAAAGAAAATGGATTATTAAATTGGGGGGCCTTTTTTCCCCAGGACTAAATGATAAATTGTAAGTTTTCTATTCTATTAATCATATTTATTTGCACTTCATTTCAGCTTGTTTGTGCTATTCGACACCATTATCAATTAGGTTCTGATTAATTATACTCTATCTTTTGTTAACAATTATTTTGTATGGATTCATGGTAACTATTTAATTTTTTCCTAAGACAGGAAATGATGTCATATTCTTTATTGAAACTTGTGTATAAATTACTGGCTCCTGACAAGGTTTCCTTTTATACTACTGAAGAAAGCTATATGCTGAAACCGGTCTAGTTCACTTGTTTCTATAATAAATTTATTCATTTCAGCTCATCTTGGGTGCTGGCACTTAATTTTGATGCACACTATTTTCCAAAGTTAGCTGGAGCTGAGCTTAACCTCTTCTTTTCCAGTATCCTCTGTTATCATATATATATTTAATTCAGTTACAATACAGTCAGGACCCACTGCTGGTACAGTTTTAACACAAGCAACTTTACAAATCCATCTTCAAAAATTCCAGCAAGCTGCGCTGGCATATGTTTCACATCCACTGTCCTACTTCTTCTTCTATTGCATATTGAATAAATAATTAAAGCTAAAGCTGTTCAGTACAGCAGGTACAACTGTTGACTTATTTATTGATTTGATATCTTTCAGCATCACTGAACAAGAATCAGTGACCAGCTAGGTGAACTGGTAGTGAAACAAAACTATTTTAAGATGAAAAAGAAAGTCAGAGGAACACTAAAAGCAGACCAAGCACCACACAGAATAGCCCACAGACATCACTGCATGCATCAGTTATACTGTATGTGTTTTTACAGTAAAGGAAACACAAACCTGAATGTCATGGCCCATAATTCTGGACTAGATGCTGCCTCTTAACCTACACAGCCATATGTCATGCAAAAGCCTGCCACATGGGTCCCTTGCTACTGCTGCTGACTGGTCAACATTAGTCAAAGGGGGACTACAACTGAGAGCTTCAGTAACAGCATGGGTCACTTTTCCACCAGACCAAGGCATGACCACATTATGCAGAATGCAACAGGCAGCAAACATCCTACATGCAGTATCTGGGTCATATTGAAGGGCATCCCCAGACTCATATCCATTTACCTGAAATGGTTCTTTAGGAGGCCAAACATCCTCTCATTGACAATATGGGTTTGGAATACAGGTGTGTTATATGTCTCCTCATCTCTCCAGAGCGATTTCTCACTAGAGTCATGAGTCATGGCTCCAGTGGATATCTGGCATCCATTTAAAAAAGAGAGAAGGCAGAGAAAACAGGAAATAAACACAACCATACAGCAGTACAATTTAACATGAAAAACTGCTTAAATAATATTAAAAAAGGAAAATAAATTCAACTTACCAACAATCTTACCACTGGACATCATACCATGCAGGAAGAAGAAGAAGAGTGGGTTAGTATGCCAGATATGGGAATCAAGTGCACTGCCAGAATGCTGGGCAGAGATGTTTATGATGCACCCCCATGATCAAGCACATCCCGGCAATTGATGGAATGGTAGCCCTTCCTATTGAGGTACTGCTGCCCCTGTGGAACAGGAGGATCCTAATTGCAATATGGGTGCAATCTATCACACCAGGTACCTCAGAGAAATGTGATAGCCCATAAAAGGCATTCATATTCCTGGCTTGGTCCTGAGGTGACAGTGGGAAATAGATGTACTGATCCATATGTGCCAAGAGTACATACAGGAACTACTTCAGTATCCTTGAGGCAGAAGCCTGTGACATCTCCAACTTGCCCCTAGTCTGTCTCTGAAAGGTTTCCATAGTAAGTATAGTGAGGGGTGTACATGCTTTGGTATCTACAGGAATAGCAAGTCCACTCATTCCTCCTGTGCCCAGTCTTACCCCCGGATTTACTATTCTTCCATGCAGGACTAGCTTATTCCTGCATGGAAATGGACATTTAGGTGCAGGATGGTAGAGTGCCATGCATATTAATGAAGGCATGCTGCCTGAGCTCCTAAACTTACACAGAGTGTGTAAGAGTGCAGGGGACGTGTCTGAGAGCAGAGCTCTCAGAATATACATGCCCCTGCAATGAACAACAGCAGACTAGTCATAAAAGAATGAGCAAGACTGCTCATAGATGTATGCATACCCCCAGCAGCATCTCCCCATGTGTACAAGAGCAATAGGTAACACAGAAAATATAAAGATACTTTATTTTTTTATGAAACAGATTAAATTTAACCATAGGTGTGCGGGTTTGCCCATCATTTAGCTACAGTTAATGCAGCTTAAATGACAGAAGAGGATAAAAAGGAAAATATAGGCAAAGGAATCAGTATAGCAATAGTGTAGTGAGCAGAGCATTTTCCTTATGAGCAGTCATTCCTGGTTCAATTCCCACAGGAACACATTCCATCTTCCATGTTAAATCACTTTATGACTAATATTTTTAGTTGCATAACCTACTAAATAACATATATATGTGAACTGGAGTACTGCATTAAATGCAGATGTGAGGTGTCAGTGTCATAATATTGCAAAGTCTGCAGATAATCACATGTGATTCATACAGTATATGTACACAGGAATCAAGGATACAAATGAAGGTAAAATGCACAATGAATGATAACTCCATAAAGCTTCCAAATCCCCCAAATCCCCAAGAACCATTAGACATTACTGTCTAAATCAGTGCAGTGGTAAGTGAGAATAAGCACATTTGTGTGGGGGTAAGCAATGTGCACACAGGTTAAGCAATATTGAAGCTAGCTCGCTGTAAGCATATTTAACCAAATGTTAGCATTTTTTACCCTCACACAAACCTGCTCAGAAGTGCCTTATTTACTTTGTATGCAACAGCCACTGCTCTGGCCAGAAACAATGCAGGTCTTGAACCCAGGACCCTGTACACTACAGACACAGTAGTTAACCACTAAGCCATCACAGCAGTACATAAAAACTGAGGTATCACCAAGCAAATCCTCACTACAGTAAAATCAAACTGAACATGTGAAAGGAATCTATATAGAGTCTTATGTTCTATAACCTACTACATAACATAAATACATGAACTGGAGTACTGCAGTAAGCCCAGATGTGAGGTGTAATTGTAATGAAGTGTTGAAGTCCCCAAATAAACACAAGGACCCCATACAGGGTACGTACACGTGAATCATGGATACCAGACACATATATAACATGTAATGAATAATAAATCAATGCCAAAAAGCAAATAGAAGGAAAATTAAATATTAAGCAATGCTAAGCATTGCACAGGCCAGCTTAGTAGATGTAAGCAATGTGTAGGCCAGCTAACTCAATTTGCCCATTGGTATACCCCTTTAAACAATGCCAGCCTTAGGAAAGCAGGTTTGCCCATAGCTCAGCCTTTTCAAAACCCTCCAATTACAGAAATGTGTGGGAAATTGGCCCTATTTAAACCCAACAGGTGGGAATACATCTCATAACTGGTTGTAAATTCCCCTGGCAGGCACCATGTCTGGAATGAGAGAGGGTGTGCACTTTTGGGTGGAGTGCTGGAGCATCCAGGTGTCCAAAGTTATTGCAGGACACCTTGTCAAAGACCATGAGCAGAGACTGCTGCAGGGCCAGTACCAGGGTTCCCAATATAAAGCAGAAGCCTGAAAACTTCTCGCCCGTGCCCTCACCAGTGCCACTGGCATACCTCAAACTGGTGAGCAGGTCAGGCATCACTATGCCATCCTGAAATGGTGAAATGGGGATCTCTTGGATCAGTGGATCCAAGAGGCTAGGAGGACAGGGGCGGTCCCAGATGTGTGTAAGTATCACTCTACCACCTGCTTAATAATTGCCAGCTCATGTATATTATGGATAGGTATGGCTAAATATTCCTCTTCCAGCCTTCACAGCAGCAAATGAGCGGGCTGCGAACCAGGAGGCCAATGGATGTCACTTGGAGAGGTTGCGATGCAAGGCAGGTTAGTAATACTCTTGCATGTACTGTCATAGGAAATAAATCTAAAAGTATTAGTAAGTTAATTGCCTGTATAAAACCTGTAGTGTTTAAGGCAAGTACTGCATACAGCAGAGAATATGGCAGGAAGAGTCTCATATAGGTTGTATGTAAATAAAAGCATAATAGCCTGACAATAAAGTTCTAACTGCTGGACTGCATGTGTTTACTCTGGTATCATATGGTAATGTAGATTTGCAATCATGTAATAGTACTGTTGTATTAAGCACTGTTACCCACACTGCAACATAAAATGTATAGGAATGTCTGCATATGACTGGTGTAATCCCCAGCGGTCATTTAGTAAAACTGAGAGAGACACAGACAGAAAACAGTGAAAAGACAGACAACAAAATCCAAGTAGCATATGCAACTGAGATTTGAACTGATGTATTTCAGCACACACAGCCATGGTTCGAATCCTGGGAGTGGTAGTTGCCTGCATACAGAATCATACCCCACAAATGTACAGATATGTCCAGAATGTCCAGTATATTGGCACATATCTGCTGCCTGTCCCCCTGGGAAATCAGTGGGATGATCCCAGATGTTTTTGGCAGCAAACAGAAAATACAACTGATTGTCAAGCATCTATAAGAACAAACCTGTCACACTAGCAACTCCCCAAAATGTTATCAGAGTAATAAGCCAAGTATGTCCCATCTACACCCCCATGTTGACAAGCTGTGACCAGAGTGTGTACAGTAACAGAGTGAGATGTATGTGCATAATACTAATGTGGATTCTGGTAATTTGTGTGGCAACATTCCGGTAGTGCTAACAAACATTGCTCCCACTGGTCTGGCAGATATGAACACTGTGCCTAGAAATAAAAGATTGACACCCTGTACTGGTACTGTTTACTCTGGTATTGTATGGCATCGTGAGTGTTGCAGTTGCTCTGAATAATAAGGTATCACTCATCACTGTCACCCACACTGTGCTACATAATATAACTGTCTAGTGAATCTAGTAAAAGAGTGTTGTAAGTCACTAAAGGTTGAAGAGGGCAATAGTCTGCATATGTCCCAGTTCACCTGCATGTGGTCAAGAAATGGCCAGTGTCTGGGCAAAAAGAGATGGACAAGTATGTGCATAACATCAACCTGGAATCTGGGAGTATGTATAGAAACAGTTAGTGTTAACAAACAATTCCTCCACAGGTATACCAGGTAAGAGGTGTATGCTGCAGGTAAAACCAGTTCATGTATATAGTTAATAAACAGTACAGCCATATCACTGTCCAAACTAAGGCAATAGGGTAGTGTAGTAATACTTGTAAGGTACAGATAACAGCACTGACTAGGAAAGTAATGTAAACTATAGGAATATACTAGCTGTTAATTAACATCTTTCTCTACCCCCACCATATCTGCAACAATAAACTAAATACACAACTCAATTGGTACGTGATGACTTCAATGTAATGTTGGGACATATGTCCTATTGTTTGATAATTATTTAAATTTGTTTCTATGCATGTGATATGTTGAAATACTCCAACATTGGTGGCATAGTGCCATCAATGTACTTGCATGCTGTTGTAATTACCACTGTGGTCCCATATATGCATGTGTTCTGTTTGCTATGCAACTGTTCCATATTTGGTGTCTGGGTTAATGGGAATATCTATGCATGCTGTTATACCTAATCCTGGAATGTGTCGCCTATTACTAACCCACATATGTTTATAAAGCATAAACACCATAGCATGTATGGGAATGCGGGTCCCAGCGGACCCACCTGTCCCACCTCAGCTGACTGTGGCACTGGGCGCCAGCACATCTGGGGCCCAACCCAGGACCTCCTCATCCATTGGTCCTGCACCACCTTTGGGTGGAACTGCCTCAGGGGATGGGGCTGCCCACGGGAGTGGGCGCGGACAGGAACCTGTCACACTTCGCCAGGTCCGGTTGTGGTGCATAGCGAGCTCAATCAGCAGTTTGGAGATTTTCTATGCCAGTTCGAGGGCCATGTGTTGCAACTAGAGGATCAGCCTGGCTCTCCGACTCAGCCCCCAGCACAGCCACCTTCTGGGCTGTAAAGGTGTAAAGGTGCAGTGGTGACTGCCCATGGGTGGGGACCTCAGTCCCACTGTTTCCACTAGAGGGCTCATGGGCTTCCAATTTCCCAACACCGCTCCCCATCAAGATGTTTATCCCCCCCCCCACATGTGCCATATACCGCCCCTGTATGCATCTTGTTTGTCTTATCTGTTAACCTACCCAACCTACCTCCCCAAATATACCTACTATCCCTCACCAACATCCCACTCTCACCTGAAAAAAAAAAAGAGGGGAAATTTGTTTCCCAAACAAAAATCTCACCCCATACATAGCTCTCCATTTCGCACATCTGTCCGTTGGACACATGTAATTTGGTCTAATTTGTATCACAACATATTGTTGTCCTCACCACTCTCTCAGGGGTTTGAGTGTCTAAATCTACCTCCAAATGCAGTGTATATGCACAGCTGTTGCTGTAGAAGAAATGGGCAGCTATGGACCTTCCCTACACCCTTCCTTCACATCCCTAGCTATTTTCCCTACTGTATTTTACTCTTTGCACCCCTTTTTCACCACTTTCCTATCAACCCTTTTTTCTTTTCCTTTAAAGAAATTAGAGTGAGGGTAAGCAGGAGTAAGCACTTTTAAAAAGCAGTAAGCAGGTTTAAGCTTGTTTGCATGGGGGTAAGCAATGCCTGAACAGGTTAAGCAATTGAGAAGCTAAGTCAGTATAAGAAACTGTAACTGGAAATTAGCAGTGCTAACCTTTGCGCAAACCCGCACAAACCCGCTTACAACTGCTTAAAAGTGCCTTAATCACTCTATATCCAACGGCCCTTGTTCTGCCCAGCAACAAAATAAGCAGCCTTTCCAAGGCTCGAACCCAGGACACTGCACACCATAGCCAAAAGAATTTACCACTAAGCCATGTCAGACATACATAACCCTGCTGTTTTCACGAACATATCATCCAGCCCAGTCATTCAACAGTACAGAAAATGTATTTAAACATGTAGATGTGTGTGTGTGTGTGTGTGTGTGCGTGTGTGTGTGTGTGTGTGTGTGTGTGTGTGTGTGTGTGTGTGTGTGCGTGTGTGCGTGTGTGTGTGTGTGTATATATATTTATATCTAAGTAGATATAACATATCCATATATGTAGATATAGATATATATATATATATATATATATATATATATATATATATATATATATGGCTACATCTATATGTATATATATATATATATATATATATATATATATATATATATACAGACATATATCTATATATATAAAAGAGAGCATAACAAAACATATATGTCTACATGCACTGTTAATGGGGGGTGAGGGGTCCCAAACAACATACATCTTGTACATATAGATATCCCCCCCACAGCCAAACACATCTGCCCTGCAATACAATACCAACTGCTGCAAATCCCATAACCAGGACCTGACATAACATGGGCACAAGATGTTAACAGTAGTCCATCCCACCTGTATGATATCAGGCTGGTATCAGTAGCATATCATGCAGTACAGTCTGGCTACCATAGGGAATGTACAACGTGGAAGCAATTAACATTCCTAAGATACATATACGCAGACACATATATGCAGATACAGATATACATATATATATATATATATATATATATATATATATATATATATTATATACACGTATATATATATATATATATATATATATATATATATATATATATATATATATACATATATATATAATGACGGGTCTACTTCATTTGATCAAAAGACCATTTGACTGAAACCCATTTGATCGAAATTTCATTTGATCAAAAACCAGTATTCAAGTCAAGTAACAGGGATTTGTCCCCCTCCCCAATGTTGTGCGACCCTGGAGTTGGTATATATAGATAGGGGGGTGTGGGGCATGCAGCCCCTCACATTGGGGGGTGTGAGGGTCAAAGCCCACCACCTATTTTTGTTTAAAATCTGTACGTTTTGTGTTATTTTCTTCATTTAAAGGAAACTAGGTGGGGGGCTGTGCCCCACAGCCCCGTAACTATATATACCAACTCCAGGGTCACATGACATTGGGGAGGGGGACAAATCCAAGATTTATGCCTTGAATGCTGGTTTTTGATCAAATGAAATTTTGTTCAAATGGGTTTCAGTCAAATGATCTTTCGAGCAAATGAAGTAGACCCATAATGACACATACACACACAGAGATATGTATAGGAAGATATATATGTAGAAGGTGCACACAATACGGAACAGCCACTATGCCTACAGTTGCTACCTTACCAAGTGGACACTGTATGAGCCACCCATACAAATGACAATTGTTGCCTGCAACATATACCCACAGAGAGGTCAAAGGATATAGCACCACACATGGGTTTGCATACATGGGAAAGCTTTATTTGTGTACTATTACAGTTGTAGTATGCCATGTCATATAGCTGTTTATACTCTGACATACATATAAACAGACTAATGCAACTGTGAAACAATTATATTAATACAGTATTCTGGATAGGTTTACATATGTTGCTGTCCAGGCCGAGGACTTCAAGTAGTACAGCAGTAAAGACAGATTGTGCCACAGGATAACAATCAATCAACAGTAAGTAATGAAGATGTATAGTCCAGCAGCCTCTATCTACTCTCTATACACAATCCCTAGGGGGTAAAGACCTCCATTGACACAATTGGATGTATCTGTTACATAACAAGACATAACTGGCACCATCAGAATCACACTGACAAACAGAACAGTCTATATGGCAGGAAGCAGTAGGCCTGCATTTACTCAAGGTGAATTGTATGGTAATGTACATCAAGATACCTTAAGGCAGCTTACCCCGATACCCCCACATGTAACAGCCTAGGTTAGTTATGGTGCACCCCCCCATAGACTGACATACAGGGCCATATACAACTGTTACATACACTGGTCTCTGGAGTGCATAAAGGCACACATGTATTGTATAGATGAAGCCCGCAGATATATGGACCCAACCCCACAATATGTGTGGGGGCCACAACAGCAGTGGACTGATGGCAGGAATGGCAGCATGACATACTCACAGCCCACTACATAACAAACCTGAGGAGCATGTCATATGGAAAAGAAGCCTGGTATGTGTAGGTGGAGAACAGAGGCTGGAACACAGGCCCATATGGCGAAATACTGTTGTCATACACTAAACAAGTCACTGGTGTTACAGGATAGTCTGCAACATACCCTTAGTTAGGAATGTGAAGTCAGAAACACAAATAGATATAGCCATGTATTGATAGCACTCAGCCCACACACTGCCAGTGATATAACTCTGACACAAGACCTGTCGTGGTGGACAGACAAAAACATAATACAGCACACCTCTGGCCATCAGAAGTGGATAGGCCCACAGTTGAAACTATGCAGACAGACTGCAATTTCATGTTAAACTAGTATGTACACACAAACCCTGTAACTTACTGGTGCTATACAATCCATACACAACAGTTATCTACTCACCCTGTCTGTCTGTGGTTTGGGAACCTCATACAGATATGTACAGCTGGCCTGAGTGTGCAAGTTCTCACTTGTAAGAAAGTATTTCTACCTTCTCTCTCTGTAACACTGCTGCCACACACACAGGAAGGATGCAGTACGCTTACCATACAGGAAAGGTAAATGGACCCACGCCCACATGATGTAGGGATTTATAGTAGTGGGTTGCCATGACAGTAGTAGTGGAAGTACTACACCGCCAGCATGCCGCACATGCAGGTAGCAAGTGGGAGGACACTGACTGGTGCAGAGGCCATCACCTGATCATCATGTGCATCATCTAGAAAATCCATGCTGCAATCTATTCAGCAGCTCAATCCATTCTGGAGAATACTAGAGATAAAGAGGTGAGAGTGATTGAGGGCAAAAATAAAGCACAACAAAAAAAAAAAAAAAACATCCATTCAGCAAACTGTCCAGAAGAGACATATGATATGAATGATTTTATATATGCCTTCAGGTGTTGTTGTTGCAATAATGATATTCAGCTGAACAACTGCTAAGGACAATAGAGTCTGTCCTTGTAGTGGGCCATACCATTGGGGAACTGA
>NC_056728.1:1724200034-1724416995 GCF_019279795.1 Protopterus annectens
AAGAAAACACACTATCATTCAGTTACTTGTCTACAGATAACAGTGGACTCAAGTAGAAATGCATACAGTTGTAAGGTAGAAAGAGAAATAAAACTGCTTAAGAGCAGAATGGATGAGTGTGTCATACCTCTCTACTGTGCAGATTTTTGCAGAATGCTCAAATTTTCATCTGATGTTTCTGTCTGTTCTTCATAAAATTTGCAGTTTTCCTACAAATCAATGAAGATTAAAGCCACTAAATGACATATTTGAGCTCAGACTTCTTATCCTTCAGAAAATGCACGATAACTTGTGTTATTCTAGCAGCTTTCTGAGTTTATATGAGCAATGTAGACTACAAAACAAAAGGAAATGTTATTCTAGCAGCTTTCTGAGTTTATATGAGCAATGTAGACTACAAAACAAAAGGAAATGTTATTCTAGCAGCTTTCTGAGTTTATATGAGCAATGTAGACTACAAAACAAAAGGAAATGAAGACTATCTACTCATGTTTGCACCCTGTATTAGGAGGCATGTGCCTTTTTACAGAGCTATTAGCAGGTAAGAAAACCATCACACTTGGCTAGTATTCAGAGATCAATTTGAACATGAAAAAAAAGACTTTCTACTTTTCTTTGAAACTTGCATCTTTTAGATACTTTCTACAGAAGCTAGGGCATTTGTGTCATAAAATCATTGTAGTTAGCTAGCATTTAGAATTCAGCACAAAATAAAATATGAAATGAAATTAACTGAAAACTCTTGTTTACCAATGTTTTAACTTTGCACTGCTCAGATGCTTTCCTGCAGGGTATTAGCAAGTCAGATCATAACATTCCTGAAAAGCTAGTTTCTCTGAGGATAAAAAGGACAGTTGAAACTAATGAATGACTGAGGGCTGTTGTGAGTACAACTGCAATCTGAGAAGGAATCTGCTTAACACCTCTGAAGGTTCCTGTAAGCACCCTCCCCCAACCCCTGCAGGCAAAGTTGGGACATGCCCAGAAAGCCAGACTGAAAATGTAAACAAAGATCAGAATCAAAACAAAAAATCCCTTAGGGTACTGCAATGCTAAATAAAATTATGTGACAATGCAGTCATGCAGATGTGCATCTGTGATTCACAGATCTATATACATATGCAGATTTTACTCATACATATTAAATTTGTATTTATACAATATTACAAACATTCCACATATTTCTATACAGATGCAGTTCTGTGCAATGATATGCTTATGCTTTATTTGGCATTAACACTGAATATAAATATTTGCAGTTGCATTTTTTTCTAGCAAATACCTTCAGTTAAGCAACCTTCTTATAGTTTATTTTTATCTTTAATATGACAAAAAAGAAAAAGTTACATTTACTATAGAATTCTGGCCACCTCACCAATACCTGGGTAACTCACTAAGCCAACTGGTCGGGTCTATGCTTCTGTAGGTCATCATACCATTGGTGGCACTGTTGGTCGTTACACCAATGGCAGTACTCTTGGCCAGAGCAGATGTCAAGGATAACAGGTGCTCTAAATCCTGCCAGATATCAATGTTTTTCCAGTCACTCATCTGTACACATGCCTGGATCTTATCCAGGTATGAGTCACTAAAACGGCAGACCATCCTTATCTCACTAGCATGGAGAGTGGCCTCATGCCTTCACAGGTGCTGACATTATTCGAAGTGCCAGAACCAGAATGAAGAAAGTATAAGCAGAGCTGTGCTTCTCAGGCTTGGAAACACTCCCTCAGAGGTGTGAAATCACCTTATTCAAACTCAGTTAACCAGCAGGGACATTAGACCAAGTACGGTTTCTGGCAAGTTTGGCTTAGCCAAAAATGTTGTTACAATTTTTTTAAAGGAATACATTCACATTTCATTAATTTGGCAATGAAAAATAGTATGCAATCATTACTTTTCTTTATATTACTTACACTTGCTACTGTTGCCGCTTACACTGCCATAACTACTTTTGCTGGAGTATTACACGTGAATGTCATTTACACATGCCTCATGCAGTAAATCAGAAATATAGGTAGGTGTATGTGTGTGTGTGTATACGAGTGCATCAACTTTTATTAAATATAGAATGTTCTGATGTGATAAGGTGAGCCATATGATGAAAAATGGGCGGGGATTATACTTCATGGTTGTGCACACAAGCTGTCAAGCATACAACTCCACTCTGCTTTTTCTAAATGTATTCAGCTCTGATCATATCTGAGGCTACTCGAGTGTTCTCTCGCCATGCTGGGGGCTGCTGATAGAGTGCATTCACGAGTAGCAGACAGCAATTTATGTGCACAAATGGCCATTCACTTGTGTATTACTGCAATTCATAGAGAAACATAAAATGGCCTAATTTGCATACAAAACTGGCAAACAGACCTGAATTTGAGAAACACCCACATACTAACTTGTGCAGTTACTCGAGTTAGACAAAATTACAGACTTTTTAAAGAAAGAAAAAATAGAAATACTATAATTTAATATGAAACAAATGTAAAATTAGTAAGCTCACCAAGAATTTTTTATTTTACTGATACAATGGCGTAGTACAATGGCTTTAGTGAACAGTGTAAAGCTGTCACTTGCAAATGGAAAGTCTTTACAGCAGCAGTGGAAATTATCTGCAATAAGAGTCATTTACTTTGGTGTCATTTAGTGATTGTGCAACCATATGGCTTAAATGCAGTTTTAACTGTTGTTGTTTCTTTCGGCTTTTCCCGGTTAGGGGTCGCCACAGCAGAATTCCGGTCCGCTAATGATTGGTAGTTGATTTTTACGTGCCGAGTTACCAGCCCTGATGCACAACCTTCAACGAAGGCACGCCCATTCACGCATGTCTCCACGCAGAAGACGCTCTAGCTGAGAATCGAACCGGACAGCGTCTTACTGTGAGGCGACAATGCTACCGCAGCACCACCACCCTGGGTACCAAATGCAGTTTTAACTGTGAAGTACTGAAATGGTAAGGATGTGTTACTGGGTGAACATACATGCACCTTTACCCAGAGATGTGTGTGTCGAAGAATGAAAAATGACAGTATTATGAATACATGACAATGGTAGGGACTGGGGAAGGATGAACCTGCTAAAGTGATTGTTTTACTATTCTGAATGTATTCATGACACTGCAGACATTAGTATAGCACAACTTGGGAGGGGGTTTGTCATAATAGTTAAGGTGCTTGCCTCAAACAAAAAGTACAGGGTTTAATTCTCACCTATGGGGAAACTGGTTAAGTATAAAATGGCTCGCAATGATGAGATGACCTAGTATTTGCCTACCAACTTTAATAAGCTAGACTGAGATTAAGCATGGGTGTGTAATTACAGGATATGAGTTACCTAACTTTTTTTAAGAGGATGGCAGGCACACTTTGATGTAATCGTCAAACATAACAATGAAAGATTTTTTGCACACAATTATGGTATTTTTTTTTCATGTGCAGTAATGATGCTAAACAAGGGATCAAAGCAGGGAAAGGACAATTTCAGTTATGAGGAAAACCACACCCTAATGGCAGCTCTTTAGACATAAGGTGAAAGCCTATTTGGTAAAGGGGGGCCCAAACAAGCTAAGAGGACAAAAGTCTGGAATCAAAGGCTGTCCTGGACATAAATGCAACTGGTGGAAGAAACTGCACATTAACACTGTGCAGGGTGGTGGTAAATGATACGGTAGGACATGCCAGAAGTAAGGCAAGGCAGAACGCCATTGAACGTAGCAGTACTTGGGGGGGGGGGGGTGCACCTCCAGAAATTATCCCTTTAACATCTGATTAGGAATACTTCCTTTCCATCTGTGGGATTACTGACACAGAAGGTGGCGGCACTTGAATAATCAGAGGTGGTATTGACACTGTCTATTACCAACATCTGAAGCAACACATGCCTGCTCAGGAAGGTTGGTTTAAAAAGAACACATTTATATAGAGAACTGGATGCTATCATGGAATGATTACACTGAACACATGACAATTACTATTAATAGGTAAACCTTCCACATCCACAAGGAATGACCACGAAAACAGTGTGCATGGTAACAGTGCCCCGTACCTCCTTTAGCATACAGTAGTGTATGCTGCTACTTTATTAATCTTTTCAAATAAATTTTGCAGGGTTAAAAGCAGAAACAGTTCCACTATACCAGTAAATTTGGAGGATGTCATAATCAAAATGGCTGTTGAAAATAGTTATATTTATGGGGTGGCCTGAGGAAAGTGGCAGACAGTCCCTATGTTTAATGGCAATATATCACACACCCCACAATGTTAGTAACTCTACAAGAAATGAAAGTGCATCACAAATTCACATGCTGACATTACACTTGATTTGTACAGTGAGAAAATCCATGCATTTCTCTATCAGTATCGCCAAACCTAAACATTCAGGATTCATGGCAGATATTCAGAAGTAACATTGTTCACACTCATAAGTTTACAAAGGGGAGCCAGGCGCAGAAATTTGTTAGAGCTGAAATTGTTCCAAAGGGATTGAGATGTTGGCGCTATCCAACTGGGTTAATACCGGGGTCTTAATTTCATAAAGAGCTCATCCAGTTGTTCAATCAGCAGGGCTTCCAACTTATGCAGATTATGATAAAACATTACACGTTCATAATAAAAGATATAGAGGAAGAAATAGAGAAATTGGATGTAGCAATCAAAGGGCATAAAGACTTTTCACGGTATAAATTTGATTACACCAGGTGTTTTCAAAGTATAGAACATATCGAGAAAATGACGAAAACTAAAATCAGAAAATTGGAAAGGGATAGAGCGCAATACGAGAAAGACCAAGCATATCCACAACTGCCACTGGCTCAGGTTTGGTCTAACAAGCAATTAAGCTCTTTTGATGGTCAAAATAATGATTTAAACTCATGTGCAAATAAGAAGCGAAAGGTTGAAGGGGTATAACAGAAAAGCGGACAATAACAATCAAGCACATAATAATAATAAAAATAATAACCATCAGGATTTTCCGAACACACGGAAAAAGCAATGGAACAGGAAGAGGAATCAGAACAAGAGGAGATGACCAGTGACATTGTTGATATATGTGGACCTGAATTAAAAACAAAGATAATGATTTTACAATTTATAATTTTTCTACTTTTCAGGTCACACAGAATTTAGCAGATATTCTCTCTAGAGGCTTAACTTTTGTTCCAGCATGTAAGATGAATTTAGCAGGAACTATATGTGATTTAAAGCTTTTTGTTAGAAAATTAAATTTGAAATATTTGTTGGGAGGGCAACAAGATGCAACCAACAATGCACATGAATTTAGAGTTGCAAGTTGTTTCAACCCACCCCTACACAATTCGCTGGGTATTTTTGAAAAAAATATGTGAATTGGATTTAAGGGAATTGGATAAGAATAATTCTAAATTTATCGATAACTTAAAACCAGAGGAAAGGGATAGTTTGGAATGTTTACTAATGACTAATGTTAGAATGATGAACCCGTATAAAGGCGGTGGCCTAGTCTTTATGGACGTTCCAGATTATGTCCAACGTATAAGAGAGATTATTTCAACTGACGTTTATGAATTAGCGTCACTCAATGAGCATAATAAGGCTAATCACTTCATAAAAAGCTTTTTAAATGAGTTGTTTATTGAGGGTAGAATAGACATACATGTTTATAACTATTTGGTGAGAATGGCACCAAAAGCACCCTGTATTTTCGGGGTGCCTAAGATTCATAAAAGCTTACAGAATCCCCCATTCAGACCAATAGAAGATGGAAGAAATTCTTCTACATACGCATGTGAAGAAATATGTCGTAAAAGAAGAATGGATAATAAAAGATTCATGGATGTTCTTGGAAAAAATAAATAATTTCAGATATAAAGATGAATACAATTTTTTAACTATTGATGTTAGGGAATTGTATACTAGTATCCCACATACAGAAGGGATTGAATGGGTTACTAGCAGGATGCGTCAAAAACATGCATCGGATTCTGAAGTTACTTTAATAAAAGAACTTTTAGATATAGTTCTTTCTTATAACTTCATCCTCTTTGAAAATCAATATTATATACAAAAGAATGGGGTAGCTATGGGATCACCGTGTGGTTCTAGTTATGCGAACCTGGTGATGTCATACTGGGAAAGTACGTATATTTTTTCTAAACCCTTGTTTCAAGATGTAGTGAAGTTCTATGTTACATTTATTGATGATATTTTTGTAATTTTCGAAGGTACAGAACAAACAGCTGATACTTTTGTGAAAATGTTGAATCAATCTACTGAATTTTTGAATTTCACTTACACCTTCAAGACTACATCAATAGCATATTTGGACATGCAATTAATTAAAAACTTTCAATTAAAGCAATATGAGGCTCGGGTGTATCGAAAAACAACATATTCAAATAAATTTCTACACTTTTCAAGTGCACATCCTTTGTATCAAAAGCGCTCAGTCCTAAAGGGACAATTAATCCGAGCGGCAAGAATAACGGATGAAAAATTTTCAGAAGAATGCAACACTGAAACAGATGTTTCTAAATAGGGCATACCCAATAAAATTGATAGAAGACATCATTTTTGAGGTAAAATCAAAAAGGGAAAGTGGTTTATATACACCTATATTAAGAGATAAAGTTGTGGAAAGAAACATGCAAGACGATAAGAGAGATATGACATTTCTTGAAAAAAATATCAGTACAAATTTTGATCTAGCATGTATTTTCAACTTTTCTTCACATTATAAACCCAATAAAGAGATAATAATCAAGAATTGGTCATTATTAAAGGATGATGTTAGTTTAGCTTCAGTATTCAATTTCACACCTAAAATTGTTTGGAGAAAAACTAACAATTTCAAACAAATTTTTCAGAAGCAAAAAAATTTGATGACCAGAAATCAAGGAATGATGCAATGTGGACATTGTTCATTTTGTCATCTAATGAACACGGGAAACAGTATAGAGGTTATTGATTATAAAATCAACCTCAAAGGAAGATTACATTGTAATAGTAAAGAAGTGGTTTATATAGTTAAATGTCAAGCATGTTCATAGTTTTATATTGGAAAAACTGATCGAAAATTAAAGGAGAGTTTTTCAGAACATATGAGGGCTATAAACCAACATAAGGAAGCGAATGCTCTAGCTAGACACATCATTCTAAATCCAGAACATAAGTTTAAATTTAAAGTAGTTCAACAAGTTAATCAGGACATCAGAGGAGGCCCAATTAGTTTAATTTTGGAAAGAATAGAATTATGGCAAATAAGGCTTATTGCCTACATGTACCCTGGCCTCAATGATAAATGTTCAATTATGTGTTTGTTAAAACTCAAGAGTTTAGAGAGATGAAGATAGATTTCCTCACCACAAATGAGTAATTCAATTACACTCACTTTGCAAATTCACATATATCATTTTTTAATAATTAATTAATAGCTAATATATAATTTTATTGATTTATGTATTTTATAGTTAGTTGTAAGGCATGTACAAGATCAAGTAGGAATCTATGATTTTTTGTGTATATATATTGTACTTTATAATCAACTTATTTAAAAGATTGATGGTATTAGTCAACCTTTTGATTTTGCATCAAATATATAATGAAACATAAAATATAAAATAAAAAATAAAATATAAGTATATATTTAATAGAATTTATAATAAATTCACCAAAATAAGGTTGTATGAATAGAAGCTGCTACTGGTTGAAAATATAGGATAACCCCGATGTAGTATGAAGTTATGTAAGTATGAGTTGATACGATTACACATCTAGAATATAGTAAATTTTTTTATACATAGTTTTTTTTAGAGAACTTATAATTCATATAAACTAAGCTGTATGAATAGAAGCTGCTACTGCTTGTAAACGTAGGACGGTCTCGATATAACATGAAGTTATTTAAAGTATAAGATGACCACCTAGAATATGGGATTTTTAGGAGATTGTTTGTTTTTCTAAGTTTTTAACTGACGAATATTTTTAATATTTTAAAATTGATCCATGTTTAAATCAATATATTTTTAATTTATTATTTGAATTATATAGTGTATATTTATAGATTTTACTTAGATGGGAATTAAATTAATAGAAATAATGCATAGTAGCTGTACAGCTTTAAATATATATTAACTGTGCTGTTGAATTTTGGCACCAAATTGTTAAAAGTTTATATAAGGCTGTAATTTATTGTAACGCTGACTTCTGCAGAAGTTCTGCTATTCTAGCAGGACGAAAAATGTTCTCATTTTGTGCGTTTAAAAGTGATTAAAGCAGAGTTGTTTTTGTTGGTTTGCTGTAACTTTGGCATTCTTTTCAGCAGAAATTTGTTGGCTACCATAGAAAACGCTACTGCCTGCACAGTAGCAAATGTGCCATGACATTGTTATGGCTCAGAGCACTGCCAATGAGTGTCAGATGGAAATGGTCAGAATCCTCCAGGGCATATGTGAGGATTTCCAGTGCTACATGGAAATGGTACAAAGGAGGGATAACACCATGATCACACCGATGCACAGTATGGTGGTACACCAAGCATCTATGGCAGTCTCCATTTGTACACTAGTCAGGACTTACCAGAGTTAAGTAGGAGTCAGTTTTGTAAGGGGAAGAGGGCAGGGCAATGTCCAGACCCAGACATTGGGGGGGCTTTTACATGACACGAAGCCCCGCAGCACTCCAATCAGTGTCTGCAGTATTATCTCCAACAAGGTCATGACAACAGACTAGTGGCGGCTGGTGACTTCAAATTAAAGGGGGGCTGCAGGAGACAGCTGAATGGGTGGGGCCAATGGGAAGAAGTGTGGCCAACTAGAAAGAGGTGGAGCTATGCTCAAAAACACAACTGGAACTTTAAATACGCTGCCCTGTGTGCCAAACCAGCATTATGAGTCCAATCAAGACAAAATAAAGTGTAGAAGAAAAAATATTTCATGCATTGGCTACATGACAGCTTACTTAATATCTAGATGGAAAGAAAACTGTTGTGAGGCATGAAAAAATAAATTACTTTTTAAATACATTACTGAAATACTAGTCAAAATCAAGTATAAATAAAAACAAGCTTCTCCTTGCACTGCAGTTCTAATTATAACTTACATTCAGCTTTATAAAAGTGCCAAGTAACATGCTGAAAGTAGAAATCTTTGTGATAGCCCCACTTGCAAAAATGTCTCTTATCCAAAATAGACCTGCTGCCTGACAACTATCGACTTGTTTCATGGGGAAAACATGATCAAAGTAAAAAATGAACAGCAAACAAGAAACAAGCTCAAGATAAATTGCTTAAAGGATTACTGCACAGGTTATGGACCACAAATGATAGATTGGCATTTTGTTTAGTTTACAGGTAAAGCCTGCAAAGATGACTGCAAATCTCCAACAAATTTAATGAGCTTCTGAAAATACTGTAATCCTGTCCTTTATTACAAATAGTCATATGCATTTCAATACCTAAGGCTTGTACATTATCTAGCTATGTAAATATTCTCTGCATGGCAACAAAAAGGCTTTCGGTGTTGGTAATTATTTAACAGTATGCTTATTAAAAGGTTACTTGCATCTTAATCTCAGACAAGCTTACCCAATGGTCATTAAAGCATTGCTACTTAAACACAAAGCAACAGGGCACTACAACAGCATGCATTTTCTGAATAGTAAGAACCATAAATCAACAGTATAAAAATACGACAGAAAACCAGAACATTCTGTAAAATCAAGGACAGATGAAAAGCCACTGTCATACTTGTGTCTACCTTGGATGGGGGAATACTCTGCACACTTACACTGCATAATTACTCCTTGCCTTGCTTGGACATATCAATAGTCACTACATGGGGGAGTGGGGTGCAACAAGTATGTCACAATTTGAAATCTCTCTGACTGATGGTGATGGCTCTGACACTCATACCTCTCAACCTCAGAGCAAGAAATCTGGAAAAAGCCACACAGAAGTGGGACACAGGCCCAAAAATAAAGACAATTTTTAAATATTGCTCTTATAAACTTAGAAAGATAATAGAATAGTAGTAGGTCTTGCATTAGTATGAAATTTCTGAAGGGTATGAAATCTGAATCTCAAATGTCTGCCATTATTTTCTAACTTCAATCTTTAATGATTTGCCACTAATTTGGAAGAAAACAATTTTATGAAAAACAGACCAAAAATGTGATGCAAAAATATAAAATTACCACACAATACAGCTGGGAACATGTCAAAGAAGGGACACCTTTTAATATTAGTACTGTTAACTTGAGCAGCTGACAAAATAAGAGCATCTACATGCATTTCTGAAATAAAAGTAATCTACAACTCTGATCATTACAGTTATTTACAATTGTAAACCCTCCACGTTTTCTTCCAAAATTACCATTTTGCGGAGGAATTATTAAGGGGAGAGCAACATTCTGAGCCAAAATTGGGGACAGTTGGGAGGTTTGGATATTCCTAATTCTATAAAGCGATTTATTTGCATGTACCTCTCAACCTCTTCATGCAGGAAATCTGGACAAGGCCAAATAAATATATTGGGGGAACATACAAACAGTACTAAAAATTGCTCTTGTATAAGCTTAAGACAGTTGATAGAATAACAGGTCTTGCTTTAGCATGTATTTTTCTGAAGGTTATAATGTCTGAAACTCAATGTCTGTCATTATTTAGTGACTTCATGCCTTAAATGATTTGCCAGAAAACCACAAATTTTATGAGGAACAAACCAAAAATAAGAAGCAAAAATCTATTCATTCTGCAAAAATCTGGACAGTTGAGAGGTATAGTTTAGCCGGGTCTGTCTGAGTTTGCTGCCCTTCCCCCCTCAAAATTGTGGTGAAATGGAGCCTCTCCCCTACAGCCATTCCAATGTCCCATTCCTTGGTTATTTCGCCCCATTTACCATAAACACTGCAATGTGCATACTGCTTTACTTCTGCGATTATTTGGATTTCATTTGAAAGTTTTATTTTGCATTTTACAGCACAGACCCTAATAGATATCAGCTAAACAAAGCAATGCAGTCTGACAATGGAAATAGACTTGGTATTAAAATTTCTCTGCCCTTGAAACTCACACATTCATTGAAACAGCATTGAAACCCACATTCAAAGAAAATACATTTTGCCAGTGGCAGATAAAGATGAACTTTGGGCTGTTTTCAAATCATAGACCCCTTGAACATGAAACATATACATGCTCTGATGCACCTTCCTGATTTTATTAAATTATATTCCTTGTACAATACAGTACAGTTGTTAGAGGGAATTTTAAATTTATTGTTTTGAACATTTTTCCAGTAAACAATAAAACAATGCATGCACCAATAATGACAAAACTGCCCAGTTCAGAACATTTCCATCATAAAAGTCTACTCAAACTTACATTTCCATCATAAAAGTCTACTCAGTCCACCAGTATCAGCAAATATGCACAATCTCTGAAGATAAAAGTCATCCAAATTCCACATTAAAGAAATCTGTAACTAATGAAGAGGTTGCTGCTAGCAAACAACTTTATATGTCATTGTTTCATCTACAAAGTGGTTGTTGCCCTTGCGGAATAAATTGCCCATGTTGCATTAAAAGATTGATAAGCTAGTAATATTGCAGTAGGTAATGGATGGCAAGCTGACAGGTTTATAGTTACTAGGTACCTTCGCCAAAAAGGACTGCAGCATCCACCCCATTTACAACAGTACAGTACCAGCAATGCATCTACCTACTTGTGGGAGTAGAACCCACAGCCTTCTGCATCAAAAGCAAGTACACTACATGTTGTGCTATTAATGCAAGTAGACTCTTCATAAGCAGTACTAAACTTTTGTTTCCTGCAGCTCTCAAGCTCCTTGTAAAATCTACTCTACTGTATCTCTGAACTTTGCAGCACAAGAAATCTGGAAAAAGCCAAAATTTATTTGGGGGGGGCAAAAGCCCAAAAACCAGGGACACATTTTAAACATTGCTTGTATAATGTTGGAAAGCTGCTACAATAAAATGCTGCGTTACCACCATACATTTCACTGCCAAGCCTTAAACCCAGGGGAACCCTGTGCAAAACAGTCAGAGCAACATACCACTATGCCAAATCAACTGTTGTGTGAAAGAGAGGAAGACTGAAACTTATTTAAATGACTACCATTTAGTGAATTCAGTTCTCACCATAGCTGTCAACCTCTTAGCACAAAACATCTGAACAAAGCCAATAATGGGGGAATACAGCCCCCAAACATATCCAATTCTCACCATATCTCACCTCTCAACCTCTTAGCAAAAAACACATGGACAAAGCCAGTAATGGGGGAATACAGCCCCAAAGCATTCAGTAAATTCAGTTCTCACCATAGCTCTCAACCTTAGCACAAAATACCTGGAAGAAGCCAATAATGGGGGAATACAGTCCCAAAAATAAGGACAAATTTCAAATATCCATGTTATAAACTTATGTACTTTCTGAAGAATATGAAGTCTGAAATTCAAATGCCCGTTATTTTTATTTAACATTTGTTAACCAGGAAAGTCCGACTTGGAACAAAAGCCAATTTTCAGCAGAGCAGGGAGAAACACTCCAGACACGTCTTTGTAAGATGGGAAGACATGCAGACTCCACACAGCACCCCAGCCAAGAATCAAACCAGAGAACCTGTAGTCAGGCAACAAGTGAACCACTGCACTACTGACTTTGCTAGCAACAAACATACAGAAACCACAGATTTTGAGGAAAACAAAAAATATGATGCAAAAATCTGCAATTTTTTTTTACAGATGGTGGTGGGTATGGAATTCAGGCCCTTACTACCTGCACCCAAGGTACAGGGTTCAAGCCTGAGTATTCTCTTCCCACCACATGTTCTCTCTAGCCACCTGTATGTAGTAACTGGGGCATTACACACACACTGTTGGTAGCACCCTACCTCCATAGCAGCAACTTCGTTCCTTCTCCCTCCATAGATCGGACCAAACTCTGTTCGTAGGAGCTCTGTTTGTCCTCCATAGCAGCCCGCGAAACGGTTTCCCCACGAGATGTCACTGGAGTACGCTGGAACCTTTGATGCAGTCCGGTGACCTTCCGGTTTGTGCGGTCATCACCGCACTGACTTCTGGGCTGGCAGGGTGGAGATCTCAGTCTTCCCTGTCCGGACTGCCTAACTCAGCAGTCTGAGTATTCTGAGTACCAGGAACTCAAGCACGCATGCGTGGAGTTCCGGGACTCGTGAATTTTTGTTTTCTTTCTATGGTCGGGGGACTGATTTTAATTTTTATTCTTTTTATTTTTGTACAGGTGGGAGGGCTGCAGTCCTATAGCACTAGCTGCCCCTGCAAAAGACCAACATACCCATCCAACTCTCATGACAGGCCTTCTTCAAAATCACTTGCAGCATCACCTTGCCTACATAACCTAACTTCCGCCTCATCTGCATCACTTCTACTTTGATCCTCTGTTCTCATATGTACTGCTAAAATTAATTTACATTTGTTTTCCTCTGTTCAACTGTCTATGGGATTATCTACCTTCTGTGATTACTTTGCATTTGTTCTGTTATGTTTTTGTGAATTTCGTCACATGAGCTGTGACGGCAAATGGTCTGTTGTGATCAGTGTACTTCTCTGGTGAATAAATATATTTTGGATATATGCAAGACACATCTGACCTTGACCTACGTTGAATCAAGTTGGACTGTTTTGTTATCTACAATTTGCCCCTCACAAGCACAAGTGAATGTTTTAACTTGAAGGGAATATATTAACAAAAAAAGGGGGGGTTAGAACACTTTTCAACTGCATGCATTTTATTCCTGTTATGGTACTGCTTAAAATCTCAATGAACTGTGGAAGGAAAGGTGTTATGTCATAATACAAAAATGCAGTGATTAACAGTGTTAATGCTGTAGTCACTGACATTGCTGCAGTTGCCAGTACCTAAACTTCAAAGCAGTAATACTAAGAAAATTACAGATTAAAATCAGTATCCTGCCATGTAAACACTTCATCCTCAGCACTGCACAAATGATAATTTTGTCTCTGAAGCCAAAACTTTTGAATGTCAAAATAAAATAATCTGTAGTGCAGTACCTAAACAGCATACTTCGAAATGAAAAAAAAAATTGCATAACAAAAACGATATATGTTTTCATTTGAATGCAGGGATTGAACTCTAACCAAATCACTTCAGGACATTCAGTACATGCATACTCAGGTAAATCACCTCACTAGAATTTATTCAAAACAGTTAAAATGTGATTTATACAATGCTTTACATCAATGAACAGGAGTCGGTCAGCATTCAAGCATGATCTTTACAAACCATCTTTATTTAATATTTATCAGGAACCAGGAAAGTCCGACTAGGCATGAGCCCATTTTCAGCAGAGGCATGGGGAGAAAAGTTCCATACACAAAAACAAAAGTACATGGGTGCAAAGCAAAATTACATAGATAGAAAGATTACAAATCTAGTTACAATGCCAATAAGACACCTCATGGATAATTAGAAGTTATGTACTTACCACAACTTGGCATCGGTGTTGTCCAATTTCATTCTTCCTCACTCCCGGGTCTTGGGATCAAATTTGGACGCTTCACAAGACTCTCCCATGATGCCTCACATTTCCTAGAACTTCTCAGATCAAGTTTGCTGCTTTACAGACAGTTATCTACAAAGATATAGAGAAAGGAAAAGATATTACCATAATCTGGAGCTCAAACCAGTAACCTATGGATTCCTAATTCCTCTAGATAGCTCTCAACAGCTTAGGATAGGGGACGGATGGGTGGGACGCGAGGAAGAATGAAACTGAACACAGATACCAAGTTATGTTTAAGTACATAACTTTTAAATCTTATGCTGTCCATTTCATTCTTCCTCACTGATGGGACAAAGTTCCCAGCTAAGTAAATCTCAGGTGGTCCTCATGGAACAGTAGAGGCAAAGGATGCTCTGTTTCTGTGGACAATATCCAATTTAGAATGAGAAGCAAATGTATGGGACTTGGACCAAGTTGTTGCTGCACAGATTTCATTAATAGAGGTTCTAGCTGAAAAAGTAGACATACTGGACATCGATCTAGTAGAATGAGCTTTTGGAGGACGGAGTAGCTGCATGCCTTTCAAGGAATAACCAGCAATATCAGTAATCTGTTTTGCTAGTGTGAATTTAGACACTGCCTGGCCTAGTCGATTAGGTGAAAAAGATATAAACAAGTTGCTCAGATTTTCTAAATTTTTTTATCCTGTACCGATAGAAATACAACTGCCTATTAAAGTCAAGCAAATGTAAAAAGAAGTTATGTTCTTACCATAACGTTCCATCTGTGTTGTCTATCTTCATTAATCTGTAGGCCTTTGTTCTGACCCTCGGAACTGAGCGGCCACTTCACTAGCTAAAGATTCCAAGCTCAAGCTCCTCCCTACCACCCATAATTCCCCACTCCTCCAGATTACCTCAGATCGGGTTTGCAATAACTATCAGTGGTTAAACAAACCAATATAGCCAGCACAGAATAAGAATTAAAACATCAGGAGCTCAGTAAGGAACTGTGGTTCCTATGAACATAGCCGTCAAATCTCTTAAAGTCTTGGATTGGGGGAAGGGGGGGAGTTAATGAAGACAGAACACAGATGGAATGTTACGGTAAAAACATAACTAACTGATGTCATCTTCATTCATACATTAACCTGTGGCGCAGAGTTCCCAGCTACAATAACCCAGGGTGGCCCTCATGGAAATTCCAGAGTACAGCAAAGCCAAAGGCACTTCTCCTGGAGATGATGTCCAACTTATAATGCGCAATAAAATAAGGGATGACCAAGTAGCTGTTGCACAAATGTCCTCAATACACACCCTCAACCAAAAGGCTTGGGAAGTTGCCACAGACCTTGTGGAGAGAGTCTTAATCTGACCAGGCACTGAAATGTTCCTGGAGGAATAAACAAAGGAAATATAGTCTTTCAACCATCAAGCTAAAGTAGTCTTAGTAATGTGTTTAGCTTTTTAATATCTGAAAAAGATATGAACTAATCAGACTTCCTGAAAGACTTTGTTCTACCTAGGAAAAACATATCTGTTTATGTATGTCAAGCAAATGAAGACTGTACTCTCCCTTATTCTGAAAATTAGAAAACAGGAAGATAAACAGATTGATTGATATCTTCCCTAGCAACTTTAGGCAAAAAGGATTGATTGGTACAAAGGATTACTCTATCTTTGTGGAATATCAAGTAAGGAAATTTGCAGGAAAGAGCCTGAAATTTGAAAACGCTTTTTGCTGAAATAATAGCCACCAAAAACAATGTCTTCCAGGAAAATTTTCAAATCTACTCTGGCTGCTGGTTCGAAAGGAGGTCGGACTACAGCTTGTAAAATTACAGTCAAGTCCCAAGGAAGAGTAGGAACTTTTACAGGGGACGAAGCAGAAAAGTGCCCCAAAGAAAAACTTTATAGAGTTTTGATGAAGCCAGAGAAAAATCATCTTGTCCAAAATGGAAATTGGAGATAGCAGCTAGCTGTACCTTAACAGTGGAGTAACTAGCTCCATTACTAAAAAGGCAGGCCAAAAAATCTTAAAACTACTGAGACACGGGCTGTCAAAGGATCTATTTCTTGCTGTTGCACCCATATGGAGAATCTTTTCCATTTGCTCTTATATTTCTGGTTGAGGATTTATGGATCAATATGCTCTGAACAAGGGAGAAGAGCCTGGGGTGTCTAGCCATCATTAGAACTGGAGAAAGCATGCGGTTAGTTTCACTCCCTGAATGTTCAGGTGAGGGTGCCCTGAAGAGTTCGAAAGTAGATCCAGGGTTGGGTCCAGTGTCACAGGCAGGCAAAATTAGATGAGGCCAAAGACATGGGAAACCCGTTTGTCAAGGCCAGAATGGGGCAATTGAGGATAACCTCTATCATCCAGAGAGCCTTCTGTAAGTATTTTGGGATTAAAGGCATCTGGGGAAAAAGCATAGAGCAGACTGGGAGGCCAAACATGGACTTGAATCCCTCCTTGGGGGCAGCCAACCAGGGATGCTCAAGGCAAAGTACCTGTTGCATTTCTTGTTGAGAGGTGATGCAAAAATATTTGCAAAAAGGTTGACCCCATTTCTGAAAGAATTTATCTGCTGTGGATTGGTTCAGTGACCACTTGTGAGGCATCAGTACAATTCGGCTGAGCCGGTCCCTCAAGATGTTGGATTCTCCCAGGATGTGCATTGCCATGAGAAAGCAGTTGGTAGAGATCGGCCATTGTCGTAGCCTAATAGCTTCTCGATATGGGATCTAGTCCCTCCCTGTTGATGTACTAGACCACTGACAATGTCCGCCCGAATAGCAATAGATCCTAGAGGAAGAGAACTGTGCAGCGCTCTCATCTCTAGTACACTGACATGCAATTTGGTCTCCTGGGGAGTCCACATGTCTTGGACTGTTCTACCCAGACAATGCCACCCCCCCAATCTGGGAAGCATCTGTGGTCAAAGTGGCGTATGGGGGAGGAAGGATGAAAGGATGACCGCAAGTAAAGTCTGTAGAGTGAAGGCACCAAAGAGATTCTTTGCAAATCTGAGAAAGTTTGATGGGAAAGCTTAGGGGATTCCTGTGTAGTGACCACTGGACCGCTAAAGTCCACCATAGAATTCTCATATGAAAGCGCGTTGGGGGCAACGGAGTTACAAGCCACCATGAAAGCCAGCCCACTGGGAACTAAACTTGCTGGAGGTTTCAGAATGGCCATGACTTGTTTGATGTGAAATCCTAAATATTGATACTCTGCCCATTATCAGATAAGCATGATACATTCATGTGTCCAGCCATGCTCCTATGAAATCTATCACTTGAAACAGTTCTAAATGGGATTTGTGAAACTGATCATTATTCCAAAAGCTGCAGCCAAGTTGAGACAATCCTTGGCCTCTAACAATGGATGCTTGGTTGGACCGGTTAGGAGCCAGTTGTCCAGATAGGGGAAAAGCTGGTACCCTTGCAACCTGAGATGGGCAGCCACCACTGCCAAACATTTGGTGAACACCCTGGTGGCTGTGGTGAGACCAAATGAAAGTGATCCGAATTGGTAATGACTGGCTCCCAGCCTGTCTATTTTCAGGTCTATATTCAGGTCTAGAGCATATCCAGTTCACCCTCAACAGGGATATGATGGACTGAACCGTGACTCATCCTGAATTTTGTGTTCTTTATGTATTTGTTCAGAGAAGTTAGGTCCAGAATTGGTCTTAGTCCCCTCTCTATTTGGGTACAAAAAAAAAACTGGAAGATAAGTCCAATCTGACTTGATTGAGAGAGACCTCCTGGATGACTCTCTTGCACCAATTTTGCTATTTCTACGTCTGCTTCCTCCCTCTGATTGGGTGGAGTATCATGGAGGTAATATTTTGGATACGATTTCTCTAAAAAAAAAAAAAAGGGAATGTACTATCCCTCTGGATAAGATTCTTAGCACCCATTGGTCGTTTATGATTGCTTCCCAAGCTGTGGGGGTGAAAGGAAAAACGCCCCGTGACTGCCTCCAGAGGAAGGCACACAGGCAACCACTCAGGAGCACTAGAAAGTCGGTATGAGAAAGGTTCCAGAGACCCTTGGTTTTGCAGGCCCCCAAATCCACGTGGGTGGCACCTCCTGTTTGTTATTTCCTCCTCTGCCTCTTGGGGAAAATCTCCCAGAGAGTCTAGGTAGGAAGCTTAAGATTTCTTTAACCACATCTTTTTACTGTCATGCTGGTTCCTGGAAAAATAACTTTGTGGAGTAGAAAAGTGGATTCCAATGACATACAAGGTATTCCCATCTTTCTTGCTGTGGGACTGTCTCTCTCCAACCGTAGGTCCAAACAAGGTTGATCCTTCAAAGGGCACATTGACTAAAGATGCCTTTAAAGGGCTAAGCAAAGTCACACAGCCTCATCCAGGCAAGACTCCTTATGGCAATGCCGGAATCAGCAGCCCTTGAGGTACCCTCTGTCGCATGGGATATAAGCCTCATGGATGTGTTAGACAGTGATTGAAGGGTGGCCAGTCTGGAGGAAAAGGTTTTCTGTTCCTTGGGGCCAAGCTAAAGAATTCCTTGACCAGGTCCTTCTGTAGTTTCTTAAAATGGGGTTAACAGTTAATGCCTCAAAGTAAATGTGGAGGTGGTGTAAATTCTTGCCAAGTCTGTCCAAAGCCAGAGATTCTCTATTGGGGGGATGGACAGAAAAGCTTTCTTGGCTAGCTCCTTTCTGGTGGCCGTCACAACCACCACAGCATCTACAGGGATACCCTTGGTTCAGAAGGTCTTGTTGCGGGGGCACAAGATTTTATCAGCGGGTTTTAATATGGGCTCTATCATATCTAGTTCCTTCCATGCCCTAGAAGACACCAAATCATAAAGTGGGTCAGCCGGGGGGGGGGGGGAGGGGGTGACGACACCCAGGATGTAGATGGGCTGGACCCGAAAGCCTCCAACAGCAGAGATTCCTCCAAAGGATTTTGGGCAGACCAACCACCTTTCTGACAAAGAATTTCTAAAAATGTCCCCAAAGGAGATCTCTTCTGGTGGCGATCTTGGAGGATCCTTCGCCTTCTTCAAAGTCTGTCTCAATGGTAACAGATTCCTCAGGGAAATCAATGTGCCTCCTCTTGCACAGTCTCTTCCAAGGAACCTCCTTGGTGGGATGTTCCGGGGAGGTGTTAGAAGAGCCTTGGGATTCCACAGATGGAAGTGTATGGGGACTTTCCAGAACCGGCTGTCCACATGGTAGACTAGAGGCCTTGGCCACCAATCTAGAAGGAGTAGGGATAGGTTCTGAAGACGCGAGAGCCAAGGGTCTCCTGGAACAGGAGAGGACCTTCTCCACTACTTCAAAAGCCGAAGGGCTCCAAGCTCACAGAAGCATCCCCTCCAGCGTCAAAACTGAGCGGGCACCTCTCGAAGCCTCAGAGCCCCCTGCTCCAAAGGGGAGTCGGAGCCACGCTATCAAATGACAAAGCTCCAAGAGGAAGCGACTGCTCTGAAAACTTCAGAGTGGAAGTCAAACCCCCAGAACCGATGTCAAGGTTATGACTCTGACATGCACTTGGCCCCAAAAGAGTCAGAGCAGAAAGTGTCAAGGAAATGGTCTGGGGTGAAGGTGAGATCACCATCAGTCCCGACATCTCCGCACAAGGGAGTAACAGAACTAGGAAAGATCCAGAAGAGGACACAGAGGACAAAACCCCCAATGTGGATCTGAGCCTTGAGAAATTGCCTCATTAGTCTACCCACATCTTTCTCAGAGAGCCTTTGAGAAGATTTGGAGGATGTGGAAGAGGGAGGCCTGGAAGATTTCTTCAGAGAAGGGGCTTTCCAAGTGGGGGTGGTCAGCCCAGAGCCAGATGTCGAGGCACAATGAGATGACCTCTGATCCAATCTGCTCGACCCCCAGGAAACAGACTAGGCATGGTGCGGTGGGGCAAGAAATGGAGGTGAAGCCGGTGCCAACTGGGTTGGCTCAGAGGACATGGCATCTTTTTTGGCGGCTCCAAACAGGACCTTGTGAAAGAGCATTTTCTGCTCTCCTGGGCCTCTCTAGAAAATCTGGAAGGGGGTTGAGCTCCTGTCATTGAAGGGACAGCAGAATAAAATGAAGGCAGGAGCAAACCCTTAAAAATAAGCTTGCTCCTCCTATCTGCCAGGACCCTGAGGAGAAAACCTTTACAGATTTTGCAGTCACTGTTCAGATGAGCAGGCCCCAGGCAGTTAACGCACTCCCTGTGGGCATCAGACAGCGGGATTCCTGTGCCCACAGGAAATGCATTTTTTGAAACCTAAAGGTTTCTCCTTTTGATCATCCATAGAGAAGAAAAGGAGGAAAAAGGAAAGGGAAATGCTATGGTGAGAGAAACTGAGTAAAAGGAAAGGTTATTGCAATTTTTTCTAGCTACAAGAAAAATAGAGTAGGAGACTAAGAGGAGACAAACAATGAATAAATCCAACTTATGTGACCAAAAACACTACTAAACCAGAGGAGGAACTCAGGAGCACTGCAACCTCACTGTTACTCGATTAATGGAGAGAGAGATCTGAGGTAATTTGGAGTGGGGAATTATGGGGAGGAGGGAGGAGCTTGAGCTTGGAATCTTTAGCTAGCAAGCATCCGGTCGGTTCTGAGGGTTGGAACCGATACCCACAGGTTAATGAATGAATGAAGATATCAGATCATATATCTACCCTTGTTAGAATGACTGGTCAAGAAAGCTAGTGAGTGGACTGATTAATATTGGACTCTGTGGCAACTTTAGGCATAAATATAGAATTCGTTCTTAGAGAGACCCTATCTTTGAAGAAGGTGATATAAGGTAGTTTAAATGAAACTATGCAGCTCAGACACTTGGCTGAAGTAATGGTCATGAGAAAAATAAAATGGCTTTCCAAGACAAACTTCATGTTGCAAGAGTCAGCAGATATAAAAGGTTTCTGAGTGAGACCTTTAAGGACAATGCTGAGGTCCCAAGAAAGAGAAGGATCTTTTACTGGCGACCCAAGTAAGAAAACCCCTTTCATAAAAACCTTACATAGTTTGGATGCTGAAAGGAAGAATGAAGAATTAGAATCTTTCCTCACATGAAAATTTGGTAGCAGAGGCATAAATGCGCTTCCTGTCAGTCCAAGTATAAGACTCCTTGTTTGAGTGGTGGTTAGTGGAGCTCTGTTTTGCTAGCTCCTTCTTGGTGGCTGCTGACACTAGAATGGTATCAATGGGAATACCTCTGTGCCAATGCAAATGATTGGTGGGCGGGCTGAGGTACTTATCTGCACGCTTGGGTATGGGCTACAAGCTGTCTGGCTCCTTCCACACCCAGCAGAAAACTAAATCAATAAGTTCATCCATCAGTGGGGTCACCCCACAACGCAGATGGGCCCATCCCAAAGGCCCCAAGGAATACAGACTCCTCAGAAGGGGGTTGGGACAACCATCCACCCTTTTGCTGCAGGATTTTTTTAAATATCTGCAAAGATGTCATCAGGTGGAGATCGGGGGGCCCCTTCTCCCTCACTGAAGTCAAGGACTCCTAAAGGGGGGCATCTAAGTGCTTCCTCTTGCACCGTTTCTTCTGATGAACCTCCCCTATGGGATGCTCGAGAGAGGAATCTGAGGAAAGAGGAACCCCATGCAGGTGGGAGGCCTGGAGGGGCTGACTACAGGCAGGATTAATGGGCCCAGAGCTCGGATCAAAAGGTAACTGGATAGGATTGGGGGGGGGGGGGCTGAAGAAACATTGAGAAAGTTCTCTCCCATCTGAAAGACAGATGAACTCGGGGACCCCCCCCCAGAGCCAAAGCAGTCAAAGGAGACAAGTTAGATGCCACCCTGGATCCGATGCCTCTAGACAGTACCAAACCTGAGCTGTTGAGGATCAAAGCCCCTGAGGGAAGAGAATGCTCTGACAAAAGCAGAGCAGAGACCACCTCCCCCCAGAGTCAGCGCCAGTGTCTTGGGTCTGGGAACCGCTCTGCTCCGAAAGCATCACAGCAGTGTGTGTCTGGGACACTGACAAAGTAGAGGAAAAATGTATCCTCTGCTCCGACGTAGGGTCTCTCGGATAAACTGGATTCTGGCTTTCCGAAGCTGATGGTCAGATCGGAAGAGGAGTTTGCAACTATAGTAGCTGGAATTCTCACGATTCCAGTATAGGACAAGATGGCAGAATCCCCAATTGAATCTGAGCTTTGATGAATCTCTGCATCATTCTGTCCATATCTGCATGAGAAAGCCAAGAGTATCTATAGGAAGCTGAAGAATGAGTAGACATCGGAAAAATGATTGGTTCGAGTAGTCGCAGCAAGGTATGGTGACTTGCTCCGAATCGGTGCATAGCTCCAAGACCTCTGATCCAAAGGCTTTGGACCCAAAGAGGATTTGCTTAGAGATCGGGAACTTCAGATCCTAATAACGTCTGACAGATCAGAGGGGAAGCTTGGACCCAAAGTCTTAGGACCAGAGAAAGTTCAGATCTGAAGAATGGTCATAGTCAGTCCAGGTTCCACTGGATCCAAGGACCCCTTGGATCTGATGAAGAGTGGATAATCAGCCAGATCAGAGGCAGTCAGAGCAAACAGCTTTTGCCTCTTCTGGGACAGATGTAGTACTCAGGGATGCTGAAGGGGTACCCTTCGACTCTTTGGAAGTCGTACATTTCAAGGGGGTTTGAGCCCCAGAAACAGGTAAAAAAACAATTAAAATTAGTTAATTTCTACAGTCTGAAAGGGCGCAGGCATTGAAAGCCATGCAAATATCACAGTTGGCTTCTAAGTGCTGAGGCATGAGACAATAGAGACACCTCTTGTGGGCATCTGAATTCGGAACAGAGTCCACAAGAGGTGCATCTTTTGAACCCTGTTGGCTTAGCCATAATTATGCCACTTACACACAGGGTTACCACTCACACACAATCACTCGCAGGCAGATGCTATAAAACAAAAGAAACTAATAAAGGAAAGATACTGAGAAAGGTTTTTTTTTTTTTTTAAATAGAGAAAAAGTGAAAGGAAGAAAGAATGGCCAATGTCCAGACTAATACAGAGCACAGACTGGGAAGGGTGAAACCTAATGCACATGAAAAAGTTGTGTACTCACCATAATGTTCATTCCCAGTAGTTCTACTTCACTTGTCTTCAACCTGTGGGACTTCGGATCTGCTTCAGATCCGAAACGGCCGCATTTTCCAGCTATGGCTCCAAGCATCTCCTCTTACCCATAATGCCTCCCTGTCTCGCTTCAGATAGAGTTTGCTGCCTAACAAAAAACAGACACCCGACCCAATACCACCTTCTCTACCAAAATAACCAACAGATACAACCTTAGCCTAGGCAAAGCCAAGGATCCCAACAGTAACAATCTGAAAACATATATCCTGAAGATAAGGTCAGGGGGAAGAAGGGAGGGACGGTTGATGACAAATGAAGTATAACTACTCAGATGGAACGTTATAGTGAATACATAACTTCTTTATCTGAAGTAGCTTACTTCATCTGCCTTTCAACCTGTGGTACAGAGTCCCCAGCTACCTAATTCTTGGGTGGCCCTCATGGAAGGATGTTCGAGCACCACAGAGCCGAAGGATGCTCTACTCCTAGAGACTATGTATAATTTGTAATGCGAGATAAAGGTATGAGATGAGGCCCAAGTGACAGCTGAACAAATGTCATCCAAAGATACTCTAGACCGAAAGGCCGCTGATGTAACCATAGATCTGGTCGAATGTGCCTTCACTTTTCCAGGTGGAGGCAGGCCCCTCTCTGAGTAAGCTCGGCCAATGCACTGTGAAATCCAATGAGCAACTGTCACTTTTCAGACTGGTTTACCAAAGAAGGGCTTGGCATATGACACAAAAAGCTGGTCAGACTTATGGAAAGGTTTGGTCCTGTGAAGGTACAACCTCAATTGTCTATGTACATCCAGTAAATGCAATTTATATTCCCTCTTGTTTTGGTAGTTAGGAAAAAAAAATTGGCACGTTTATAGTCTGGTTAACATTGGCTTCCGAAGCTACCTTGGGAAGAAAGGAAGGGTTTAGTGCCTAGCAACACCCTGTCTTTATGAAAGATCATGTAGGGCACTTTGAAAAAGCCTAAAGCTCCGACACTTTTGGCGGAGGAAATGGCGACCAAGAAAGCAGTTTTCCATGTCAAAAATTGCAAATCTAATGAAGCCGCAGGCTCAAAAGGGGAAGAAACTAACGCTTGCAACAAGGTAAGGCCCCACGGAGAGATTGATCCTTTACGGGTGGGTCCAAGAAGAAAAGCACCTTTAAGAAAGGTCTTGCACAGTTTAGAGGAAGCCAAAGAAGACATTAATCCCCACATGAAAATTAGATATGGCTGCTAGCTGAACCTTAACCGTAGAAGAACTGGTGCCCTGTTAAAAAATGCTAGCCAGAAAATCTAGAACTGCCGACAGATAAAGGATCCAAGGACCGCTGAGTGGCCCATATAGAAAAACGTTTCCATTTATGATAGACTTTCCTGGTAGAAGATTTGTGAGCTGCAACCAGGATTACCGGGAGTCCTAACAATCATGGGAACTGGAGCAGCCAAGCCATGAGCTTCAGACTGTCCAGATCTGGGTGAGGAATCCCCGAAGGGTGTGAGATGAGATCCGGAACTGGATCCAGAGTCCATGGTGGAACAACTAGATGAGACCTGAACAAGGGAAACCAAACCGGTCAAGGCCAAAATGGAGCTATGAGAATCACAGTGCTCCCCCGCCTTCGAGCTTTCTGCAGAAACTTCGACATGTGGGGAAGAGGATTACATGCATAAAGAAGACTGGGAGGGCCAAGCATGAATCAAAGCATCTCTGGGGGTTTCCCTAGGTGGGGGGTTCAGAGTGAAAAACTCGCTGCACTTTGCGGTGGAAGGAGATGGGAAGAGATCGCAGCAAAGACGACCCCACTCTCGTAAGATCTGTTCCACTACTGAAGGATTCAGAGACCACTTGTAAGGCATCAGGATAGATCTGCTGATCCTGTCCTCTAGAATGTTGGACCATCCTGGAATGTGCATTACCAGAAAATGGCCGGTGGAGATCGTCCATTCCCACACTCTCAGCTTCTCAACACAGGTGATGAGATCTAGTTCTCCGGTTCTCCCATTTGTTGATATACCAGACTGACATATCCGTCCGAATTGCAACTGTTCCTAGAGGGAGATGAGCATGAAAGGTTTGCAACGCAAGAGCCACCTCTCTCATCTCTAGAACAGTGAACCAAAAAGACGTTAGCTACCTCTGCGTCTTGAGACGCTCTCCCTCTAAAGCAGTTCCAAATATAATCTCTCGGCAAAAGTCCACAGCAGCAATCCAATAATTTTATTGTACAAAAACAGCAATAATACAACAGTTAAGCGCTTTCACTTGCTACACAGCAAGCTTCCTCAGAACGCTGAAAAATGAGCCTACTAACTTTTAAATAAACTTTTTGGCGCCAAAACCAAACTACTACATTACTTTCTTTAAAGAGAATTACAATATGTCAAAATACAACTGGCGATAACCTAATTTCAATATTTACTTCTCAAATTATCGTAATCATAAAGAATGTATATGCATCAAATAAAAATGAAAAGAAAAAATTAAACATCCAAAAATGACACATACATATATATAAATTAATATAAAACTGATAAAATGCAACATTCTAAATTCTTACATTATATAATTTTCTAAGTTAACCTATATACATTACTAACTGTACCCAAGTATAATTAAAAAATCAACTCAAACATATATAAAAGAACAATACATGTAAAACATCTATACAACTTGAATGCGTAATATGTAATGTGAAAACATCGCACAAGTCTTCCTATAAAAAGCTAAATGTATGCTAATATGATCTAATACGAGTCCACTTAGACCCCAATAAAAAAACTATAAATGTTACCTTATCAATCCATAGCTAATAAAGGTTTAATTGAGATGAAATCATTCAGTCCTGGTGGGTTAGAAGAATCCAAATATACTTGACACCAGTATTCTTTATAGGACAGTAGTCCTTTAAAATCTCCCCCCTTGATGTCTATTGAAACGCAGTCTACTATGGCAAAATTGAAATAGTGTCCATCACCACACTTTTTAATGTGTCTGTACAATGCATTTTTTTTCATCTTTGATTTTTATACTGTATAAGTGTGCGTATATTCACTTTTTAAATTTCCTTTCAGTTTTTCCTATGTAAAAACTAGGGCATATCATGCATTTAGCCAAATATATAATCATTTAGTGTTACAATTTCCCTGTTTAAACCTAATTTTTGTTCTATTTACATTTTCTAACATAATGTAATTTTCTTGCAGTATTGTGTTACATGGATTACAATTTCCACATTTTTTAGAGTAAGTGTTGTGAGACCCTATATTCAAATTGCTTCTAAGTAGTTCTTAATATTATATCCCATCTTAAACACAAATTGTGGTCCAGTCCCCAATATTCTCACTAATTGTTCATCTATTGTAATGATGTCCCAGCATTCCGTTATGATCTTCACTTTGCCCACATATGGTCCGTACTAGAGCACACATCTTTTGCCATATGATGAACTGTCAACTAAGGTGTGCAGAGTAATTTCTTCATTCACCCCAACTTCATTATATGATCCCAACAGAGGTTTGTATTTGCTTCCCCATTCTTTGATAACTGCTTGACTAACTCTAGTCATCATTTTAGCATCATACCCTCTGTCCTTCAACAAAGCCGCTTTGTTCAAGGACAGAGGGTATGAAAGACCTCCGACTGAATTGTCATGCAAAAGAGGCCAGCCACTTTTCTGATCTACGACTGAAGGCGGGTTCCGTTTGAACAGTGAGTGACCAATCGCTGAGGCTCAGGTAGGGTGAATCTACTTTTTTCTGTTTTAGATCAGGGACTTGATTGTATTTGTTCTGTGAGAATTTTGTTAAAATTCAGGGACAGAAATATTGCTATCTTGTCATAGATCATGAGCCATGTCTCAACAGGGGGGATGGTACAGTTAGTGAATCGGGTATTCGCTACATACGGGTTTACAAACTACACTAAAAACTTTTGCCTGTCATGTCACACTTGTAATAAACATCATGCACAAGGGGCATTAAAGCCCAAGCAAGGGAGTTTCCCTACACCACCGTATCAGTTTCATACTATCTGTATGGATTTCATAGTATTGAGCAAATGTGAAAACAAAAAGTACTGCCTTGTCATTGTAGATATGTTCTCCAAATGGGTGGAGGCCTTTCAGACTAGTAAACCAGATGCAGCCACTGTTGCAAAGACCCTAGTTAAAGAGATCATTCCTAGATTTGGCATACCGGAAAGGATCTACAGTGACAATGGTACACATTTTGTTAACCAAACTATAAAACAGTTAAGCCAGTATTTTGGGATTTTTTTTAAAACATCACTGTGCATATCACCCTCAATCTGCAGGGTTAGTAGAGAGGCACAATGGAGTTTTAAAAAATAAGCTTAAAAAACTTATGGTAGATACACAGAAGAACTGGGTGTACTGTTTGCCCCTGGCACTGTTGAGCATGAGAACTGTTCCGAATGCAAAAGGATTGACACCTTTTGAAAAGATTTTCGAAACAGCTTATTATATACCTCAGTGGAAACCTCTCATGCCTGCAGACCAGGAAGCAGATTGGACACTTGCAGAGTACATGAGGAGTATGCTGAATAACAATCTTTTACAGTTCAATTCTGTTTCAGATAAAGACCAAATCAAACCATTCGAAGTAGCAGTAGCCTCAGGCACTTGGGTCTGGGTGAAGACAATCAAAAAGAAGAATTGGACGACACCAAAGTGGGAAGGTCCGTATCAAGTACTGCTGAGCACGCCCACAGCAGTCAAGATTGCGGAACGTTCATCTTGGATTCATTTGACACACTGTAAACTAGTCAAAAACTTTGAACTTGATAAAACTCTTAACGCACAGCAGCAGTAAAATGACAAGACCTAGAGACAATAGAAATACTGAACGACTTCAGCAGTATATTCAGCAGTGTTGCATAATCATCTTAACTGCATTAGTGACAATGTTCTTTTTGCTGTGGCTTTTGCTGTGGTCTTTCTTTTCTTCAGCCACACCAGCTAGACTGAACAAACGTGATTCAACACTCAGACTGGCATCCGAACTTTAACACTTACCAAGCAATCAAATATGTGTATGCTGAGACTTTTAATATTTCAAATTGTTGGATTTGCACAGCTATACCAACAGCATACGGGGGATTATTGATGGCTGCTGTCCCCCTAGGGGTCAACGAGACCTGGGAAAACTTGATTTTTGAGACTACACCTGTAAAATCTAGAGACAAAATTGTATTATTTCTACCTGTTACACAAACAGGAATTGTATGATTTTTTTTTAAGAATGACACGATTCAAGTAGGTTGGAGTAAATGTAATGTAACAGTTCCTTATAAATGTTATATTAAACCTAAAAATGCTAAATACAGAAACGATTTGTGATGCAGATTATGACTCATACTTTGAGTCCTTGCATAAAACTGTCAGTGATACACAACATAATCCTGTTCTTTTAAAGCAACTGTCTATTATAGATAAAGAAAATGTTTCATGCAGGGAAGGTGTATATCAATACTAAAGTAGAAAACTGTTATTTCATATGTGGGGAAAAAGGCATACAAATGGTTGCCTGAGAATTGGTCCGGCAGTTGTTTTTTGGGTTACCTGGTCCCGGCCATATGACACTACAGCTTTGCCTCATGGTAGAATTCGAAATGTGAGAGACGTCGCAAAGAAACCTGAAAATCCAATCAAGAAACCTGAGAATCCAGTGGGACAGATCGTAGCAGGCTGGAGAGACCATAACTCTGTGAAAGACAAAAGTAAACTAGCACACATGGACTTGAGTGACACTATATCCTGGGCTGGCATAGCCCCTGCATATGGTGCAGTTAAATCAATTTGGGAACTGAGAAAGCTATCCAAACCTCTTGAGGTCATGAGCAATGCAACTTTTTCTGCTCTTGAAAAAATGACTGATGAACTGAATGCAATGAGAACTGTGGTGCTTCAAAACCGCATGGCTCGACTTCACCCTAGCGGCGAGAGGTGGTACATGTGCTTTAATCAAAGACGAGTGTTGTTTGTTTATTCCCGACAAACACGAAATCAATGATCATTTGGAAGTGATTCAACAAGCGTCAGACATGACCAGGCCAGGCCCGAACCCACTGACGGATTTTTTCCAGAATTTGTTTGGGGGGTGGGGTTCCATCCTAATGAACATCCTGATTGCCATTTGTGTGGGATCACTTTTGTTAGGAGCATGTATCTGCTGTGGTATTCCCTGCATGAAAAAAATTAATCAAAGATTTTATAGACATGTCAGTTTCTGAGACTTTGTATCAAAGTACTGAAATTGAAGAACTGTTGAAAGAGGAAACACTTTCATAAGTTTAAACTGAATGACTCTTAGCTGCAAATCCTCAAAGGAAGAGGTTAGAATAAACAAACTGTTTATGCTTTTGAAATGGAATAAAAAGTATTAACAGGGGGGAAATGTTAGAAAAATGTATTAACATGTGTGCAATGCTCATTTTAAATAAGGGAAGATTAACACGTTTTTATTCTATATGCAGTATTAGTTCTATTTGAAACTGAAAAACATGCTTTTCTGAAATTGCGCTTTCTGACACTGCACGATGCACTCTGACCTAGTTTGCTAGCACAGCAAAATACATGTTTATGCCTTGGAAATGTACTGGAAAGCAGGTGATTTTCTGCTAGGTCAGGAAATTAAATGGAGAATAATAATTTCTATAGATCCATTCATTATGGACAATAAGCTCTGTTCGTGCTGATGAAAAAGTGCACAAGCTGCAAGATAGTTAGATACTATAAACAATGAACTGCTTCAGAAATCTGTACTTGCATTGTGCTTGAATTAGCCATAGTACCTAGACTTGTAACATCACATAGCAAGAAAGTTACAACTGACCGGTGGTTGTCAAGGCCATCCTGTTTACTGAAAAATCTTTTTTAAACTTTGAAGAGTCAGCTAGAAATATGAGAAACATCTGTAAAGTAACAGAATTGTGAACTGGTGATCTACTACATCAGTCGTAGTGGGCAATGTCTTGAAAGAAAGGTACAATAACTGTGACACTTCCTGATTTAGTCAGACAGACAAACTAACTGCATTTTTTGTCTCCTTGCGCAAGAATAAAGATACCTGAACTGAACCTTATACTTTTGCTCTTTTGAAGTATTTTTCTCTGACACTTATGCAGTATAAAAATCAAAGATTAAAAAAATGCATTGTACAGACACATTAAAAAGTGTGGTGATAGACACTATTTCAATTTTGCCATAGTAGACAGCGTTTCAATAGACATCAAGGGGGGAGATTTTAAAGGACTATTGTCCTATAAAGAATACTGGTGTCAAGTATATTTGGATTCTTCTAACCCACCAGGACTGAATGATGTCATATTGGGGTCTAAGTGGACTCATATTAGATCATATTAGCATACATTTAGCTTTTTATAGGAAGTTATAAACTTGTGCGATGTTTTCATATTACGCATTCAAGTTGTACAGACGTTTTACATGTATTGTTCTTTTATATATGTTTGAGTTGATTTTTTAATTATACTTGTATCAGTTACAGTTAGCAATGTATATAGGTTAACTTATTAGAAAATTATATAATGTAAGAATTTAGAATGTTCCATTTTATCAGTTTTATATTCATTTATATATTGTATGTGTCATTTTTGGATGTTTATATTTTACTTCATTTTTATTTGAAGCTTATGCATATACATTCTTTATGATTACGATAATTTGACAAGTAAATATTGAAATTAGGTTATCGCCAGTTGTATTTTGACATTGTTGTAACATCTCTTTAAAGTAATTTAGTAGTTTGGTTTTGGAGCCAAAAAGTTTATTTAAAAGTTAGTAGGCTAATTTTTCAGTGTTCTGAGGAAGCTTGCTGTGTAGCAAGTGAAAGAGCTTAACTGTTGGATTATTGCTGTTTTTGTACAATAAAATTATTGGATTGCTGCTGTGGACTTTTGCCGAGATTTTTTGATTATATTTGGAACTGCTTTCGAAGGAGAGCGTCGCAAGACACAGAGGTGGCCAACGTTCTTTTTGGTTCATTGTTCTGTAGTTCACGAACGTTAAACATCTCTAGAACAGTGATATGCAGCCAGGTCGTGGAAGGGAACCATGCGCCTTGGACTGTCCTTCCAGAACACTGCCCCCCCAGTAGGGCGGCATCCGTGGTCTTGGGCAAGGCAGGTTGAAACAGGTGTCCCTTGAGGAGATCCAGAGATTGAATCCACCACCAAAGGGAATCTCCTGCATGCTTTTGAGATTCTCACTGGAAAAGACAAAGGGAGGTCTATTAGAGACCACTGAACCGCCAGTGTCCACTACAGTACTCTCATATGGCGACATGCCATAGGAAGAAGAGTGATGACTGCCATAGAACCTAACGTCCTCAACACTGCTTCGGCTGAAGCAGATAGAGTCTGAAGAACGTATAGAATGTGTAACCTCAGATTGCGTAACCTGTCTGATGTGAGGAACACCCTTGCTTGTATTGTGTCCAGCCATGCCCCGATGAAGTCCAACACCTATACTGGGAGTAAGGCAGATTTGTTCATATTGACTGCAATGCCCAACTTGTTGGCTAGCCGAAAAAAGGAGTCCCTGGCTTGACAAAGTAAATACTCTGAAGGGGCAGTAAAGAGCCATTCGTCCGGGTATGGAAAAGCCTGAATGCCCGGAAGCCTTAGGTGAGCCACTACTACCGCCATATACACAATTCTGACAAAAAAACAAGCTGTCAAACTCTTATAATAGCTTTGCCAGATTTGCCACATCCTCCTCTTTTAGGACCCACCACTGTCATAATCTGAAATAGCTAGGCTGGTTAGATCTACAAAATCAACTCCATTATAACCAACTCACCATTGCCCATAAAACCCTCTTCCAACCAACTAAAACTCCAATACTGTCTAACCTTTTTACCTCGTATAAAAAGCTTAAGACCTTATGCTCATCTAATAAATTACTAGTATCCACAAATAAAGCAGACAATATCTCTGGTGACACACTGTTCTCTAATGCTGTTGGAAAATACTGGAACCAACTTCCAAATGAACTGACATTACTGCCCCCTATCACTATTCAAACAAAAATTGAAACTTTACCTGAAAATACACTGGTTATGCCCCTGTACAAACCCGGACTAATCCAAAATGTCATTGCTATCATCATCATTGATGACCCATTACTTCTTATTCATTACTTTTACTGTCATGGACTGGTCCATATCTGTTCCTTATTCTATTCTAAATAAGCATGTTTAAAAACATATCTTTGGGAATAGAGTTTGTAGCAAACTTATCTAATGTTCTGTAATATTTTGTGTATTCAACTGTTGAAATGTAATTATCTGCAAAATAATTTCTGTACATGCATTTTATATGTTAATCATTTTTATTTGGAGCTTGCCTCCCTGGGCATCTACTGAAAATGGACATACATCCAGATAGACTAGCCCAGTTAACAAATGTAAAATAAAAAACAAATTACTCTGGTAAAGACCCGGGGGGCTGTGGTGAGACCAAATTGAAGGGCTCGAAATTGGTAATGACTGGCTCCCAGCCGGAAGCGAAGGAACCTCCAGGAGCACCTGTCCATCTTGATGTGGTAGTACACATTCTGTAGACCTATCGAGCACAGTCTCTGGTCTGCAGATAGGGCAGGATAGATTGACTCGTGACCATCCGGAATTTTTTCTTGGTTAGACAGGTTCAATTGGGACAGATCCAAAATTGGTCTGAGGTCCCCAGTCTTCTTTGGCACTAAAAAGAACCTGGCATAAACGCCGGATCCGGATTGGTCTGAGGGGGCCAACTGGATGACTCGCTTTCGTAGCAGTGATTCCATTTGCACTGCTGCCTCCCTCTTCCGCTGCATGGGTGGAACTTCTGAAGGGGTGGCTTTGCTGGATGGGGGGGGGAAGTTCTTTGAACAGGATGAAATATCCTCTGGATAGGATTCACAACACCCACTGATCTGTTGTGATGGACTCCCAAGCTAGGGGGTGTAGCAACAAACGGCACCCGACTGCCTCCAGAGATGGACGGTCGGGCAATCATTCAGGGCTGCTGCCCAGGTTTGTCTGAGAAAGGTTCTCAGGACTCAAAGTTCTTAGGATCCCCCTCTGCCTCTGGGGGATGGCGAGTCCTGAGCATCCCAGGAAAACACCCAAGATTTGTGGAACCACATCTTTTTCTGCCTCGCTGGCTCCTGGAAAAGGACCTTTGAGGCAGAGAGAAGAGGATCCCGATGACGGATAGTGTCTTCCCATCCTTCTCGCTCTGGACCAAGGTCTCTCTTGGTGTCTTCCTGAAAAGAGAACCATCATAAGGGGTGTTGGTAAAAGACTGCTTAAAGGGCTCCAAGAACTGACAAACTGAGCCTGATGGTAAAGCCTGTCCCCACCACCAGTGTAGCTCCCTCCGTGGCGTGGGAGAGCAAATGCATTGATGTGTTCGCTATAGCTTTAAGGGTGGCCATTCGTGCAAAGTCTTCCCGTCATCTGCTGACATGGACCCTGGGGTAGACTCCATGACATGTGCCAAACAGTTCAGCGCCCTCACAGAGGAGGTCGCTGAAGCATAATCTCACTTCCCAAAATGATCCAACGTCCTCAACTTTTGGTCAGGAGGATGGACCATGGAGCTCTCCTGTGCGAGTTCCTTTTTGGTGGCTGCTGCCACCATCATAGCATCTACAGGGGACCCCTTGTACCAATGTAGCTAGTCTGCGGGGGGACTTAAAACCTTGTCCAGACACTTTGGTATTGGCTCTATGGTGTCCAGTTCCTTCCAAGCCCTAGATGTTTTTAACTCCACAACTGGATCAGCCGAAGGTGGCACCCAAGAGGTAGATGGGCCCGAGCTGAATGCCTCCAGAAACAGGGACTCATTGGAGGTCAGTTTTGGGGCAGACCCCCCCCCCCAGCGAAGGCTCTCCATAATGTTTCCAAAGGAGACATCTTTGGGGAGTGACCTTAGGGAACCCTTCATCCAGGTCCGTGACCTCGGTAAGGGACTCTGGGGGAAAAGTCCAAGTGCCTCCTCTTGCACGTATGCTTGCGGGGAGCCTCCTCTGGGGGATTGTCTGGGGAGGCCTCGCAAACGTGTTACTCCAAGAGCGGAACTGCCTGGGGCACTAAATCTACAGGCTGGCCCTGAGAGGGCACGACTGTTGGGACCACACTCAAAGCAAGGGGGATCTGGATGGATTCTCAGGACAAGATTGTCTGAGGCCTCTACCCTGCGAGAACCCTCTCCACCACATCAAATGCAGAGGGGGAGCGGGCCTCCTACACAGAAAAAGTAGAAGGCACTCCCCCTTAACCCGACAGGGGAGTCTGAGCCATGCCTGCTGGAGCAGAGATGCAGAGAGGTATGCTCATCTCAGACAGACTCTGGAGCAGAAAACACCCCCTTGGATCCGACCCCGAGAGCTCAGATCCAAACTGGTCGGATCTAACACACTCAAGACAACTTCCGGGTTTGCAGTACAAGGTACCATCTGGGCTGACACCTCGACACTGAGCGTCCTCTTATCCAATGACTCTGAAACCGAAGGTCAGATTGGAGAAGGAGTAATAGGATGGAAAATGGGCTGAAAGGCCCCTGGTTTGCAGGGAACCAGCCCTGGCAAGACCCCCCCCCCCCCATCTAAGTTTGAGTGCGGATGAACCTCCACATCATCTTGTCCATATTCGATTCTGAAAGGCTCTGGGTGGAGTGGGAGGACGCCGCCGAAGCTGGATGGGAATGCCGATGGCAAGGGGGAGACCTAGACAGCGACTGGCTGACTAACTTGAGGCTCACGTGAAAACCTTGGGGACCTGAACCAAGGGGAAACAGGCTTTACCTTCGGTGGTGGACCAGCCTGCGACAAGCAGTTGGGAGAAGACTTGCAAGGCCTGTCCTCCTTAGGTTTATCCCCCTCCCTGGGCCTCTTGGTGGGAGTGCGAGTCCCAGAGGCTGGGGAGGAAGAAGCAGCATCTACTGCTTTCCCTGCCGGGGAAGAAGGGACCGCAGTCCCAGCAGAAGATTAGTCCCGCCTGTCCTTAAGTGCTCTGGGGTTAAACCCAGTGCAAACAGGACAGGGGGACTGGAGGCAAGCAACCCCCAAGCAAACTAAGCAGAGTGTTCCCATCCGCCGGTGAAAGCTTATAGCCACACTGTGCATTTTTTGAACCCAGGTTTCGAGGCGTCAGCCATCCCGTCGGCCAGTTCACTAACTTACACACACACACACACACAGCGAGAGAGACAGAGAGGAAAGAAAAAGCCCTACTGCTTTTTTTTTTTCCCTATGAAAAATCCTGGGGGAGGTGACAGGTTTAAGATAGGAAGACAAGAAAAGAGCTAACAAACAGAGAAAAATACAACCTGACAAACACTAAAGAAACACTGGAGCTTGGACCACACAGCGTACTCTAAAGCGGCAAACGAGATCTGAAGGGAGACAGGGATGCATTATGGGTAAGGGGAGGTGCTTGGAGCCCATAGCTGGAAAATGTGGCTGTGGCTCCGAAGACGAACAGGTTGAAGAGCAAATTAAGTAAACTACTTCAGATCAATTAAATACTTGGGGGGGGGGTGGGCTTAGTTATGACAGATAAAGATAATGAAATTCTATGAAAAAGACATTTAAAGTCAAAGATAGAAAAAGGTAAAATTCACTTATCTGCGTTCGAGGCAACAGAATCACATCTGTGCTGGATAGCGGCATCAGATCATTAGTTTAATAACGGTTAGAGAACATTTTGATACAACTGTTAATGCAGTCGTACAGTAGAATGGAAAAACTATTGAATGAGGATGCGACAGTAGATATATTTACAGAGGAGATAAAGTGTGATAGGTAGAAGGTATTAGGGATGAATGCAGGGAAAAGGAACAGCAGAAAACGTAGAAGACAAATTAGTATGGAGGAATGGATAGCCACAGTAAGGAACACGAGTGAATAATTTAAGGGTTAGGTACAGAAGTTAATTTTATGATAATTCATGGGGGGGGATTGGAGTGAAAGAGGAAATGTAGTAGCAGGACAAAATAATAGGAAAGAAGCAGTAAGTTAGCCAGGGCTAGAGCAACAAATGGCTCAAGTATGTTTTTAAGTGTTTGGTTGCTTCTGTATAGAGTACCTCATTTTATATGTATCTTCTTGATAGTCTGAAACATACAAATGTCAAATTTCATATTACTGTCAATTACACCACCTAGGAGTTTTGTTTGGGATTACAGAAATTGATATGAAATAAAGGTGGAGGATTTATGGCTTTAGTAGGTTGAAACAGCATCAGTTTGGTTTTGTTTGGGGGTAAGAATCAGTTGTGAGTTACACAGGCAGGACTCCACAGCAGAGAAGGACTGTTGTGTTACATCTTTAAGCTGTTGTACGGTAGGAGCTGCGCAGATCGAATCATCTGCATACTGGACAAGAGAAGCAAGGTGGGTAACAGTGTGAAGTTTATTAGTAAAAATACAGAAAATAAATGGTCCTAGAATTGATTCCTGGCTAAACCCTATGGTAATGGGCAATAGAGGAGGGAGATCTTGTTGCCATTTAACAGCTTATTGCCGACCAGTTAGATAGCTTTGGAATCAAGCAAGAGAATAGTGGCCGAGTTTTAGGTCAGAGAGTAAAGTCAGGAGTTTCTGGTGGGAGACTGTGTCAAAAGCTTAGCCAAGAAGATGGAAGACATTAGTTTACCTTAACTCCTATACTGGTTACTGGTATTAGTAAAACCTAGAAGGGTGTGAGTCATGCTATGGTTGGGTCAGAATCCAAGCTGTGTGCCTGATGACAGACGAGAGATGGGACAAGAGTTGGGTGTGTATGCATTTTTCTAATTTTTGGCTTGGGGAGATAAAATTGTTATAGGTCTATAACTGGCTAGTTTTGCTGAGTTACATCATCCCACTACACACAAAGGAGGTATGAAATTTTCCAAAGTGGAATATGGTGTTGTGAGAGAGCAGTTAATGAGAATGGAGACAGGATACGATATGGTGTCGGCAGCTAGTTTAAGATATTCTCTTGGTAAGTTGTCAGCTGCTATAGATGTAGGTTTAAGTTTGCTGAGCAATTTTTTTTATAGTATTAGTTTGAGCAGGTTTACAGGAGAAGGTATTGTTAAGCTTTACTGGGTACTAAAGGGGTGGGCAGTGGAGTAGAGCTGCTTTTTCAAAATGATATTATGGATTCAGTAAAAGTGTGTGTTAAACTGTGTTGCAGTGCTATCTACAGTTGTAGTTGACAGGACTGGTGTTGATAGTTGACCGGGTTGGAATAGTTTAATTGCCGAGCAGAATATTGCGGGTTTTACTGGTGTTTTTGCTGAATATTACTGAAGTAGATTTTTTTTGTCTCGTTTAACATGCTTTTGGACTTTGTTTCTAAGTTGTTGGTAAGAGTCACAGTTGATGTTCATAAGTGGTTGGTAAGAGTCACAGTTGATGTTCATATGCCAGAGCCCAGGCTTTATCTCTGAGTTTAAGTAGCAGTCTCATTTCTTTTGTTAGCCATGGGGCATAATTTGATTTCATTCTTATAATTCTACATGGTGCTAATTTCAGTATGTTGAGAAAAGTGGAACTGAAATAGCCTTTGGCAGCATCTACAGGAAAAATCTTAAGTGGAGTCAAGTTACAGAGTTGCAGGGTGAAGATGAAGATTTGAGCATTAGTCTTTTTTGTAACAGACCTGTCGGTAGATAGCATTTTTGAGGGGATTAATATGTTGCCTAAGCAGGTAAGGCTGGGTGAGGGTCACTCATGTCACCAGAAAGACAGCCTGACTGATGAGCATTGGATGGTTTGTTAGTTAAGATCCAGTTTAAAAAAGATTGGCTTTTGGAGGTTTTGCCTACTTTGCTTACAGTTTATATTACTTGGGTGACGTCGTGAAGATTACAGAAGTTAGTGGGGTTTTCTGAGTTGGAAGTGAAACAATCAGTGTCAAGGTCACACATTATGATTATTTCATGAGGAAAAGTCAACATCCAGTGGAGAATGTCTTCAATTGTAGAGAGGTTATTTCCTGGAGGAGTATGGGTACCTATAATGATTACATGTTTATTGGAGCGGATTATAAGTTTGCTAAATAGTATCTTGGCATTACTGAATTCTAGGATGTTATGCTCTAGATATTCTAGTATGAGATTGTTTTTGAAAATAATGGCTATTCCACCTCCACATTTGTTTTTTTCTGTCAAGCCTATGTATGTTGCAGCCGGGGGGGGGGGGTAATTGCATCATTTTTTTCTGGCTTTAGCCAGGTTTCTATTAGCACTGCAATGCAAGGGAAGCAGTGTGGGAGACTGGCGTGGAGTTCATGTATTTTAACTACACTCCTGATAATCATATTAAGGAGCAATAGATTAGCTGCTTCCCGGGCTATGTTTAAGAAACTCTGGGGCTGTAATGTGGGGAGGCTGAGGGGTTTTAGTAGACTGTTTTTGGGGCCGGGGTTTGGGTGAATGTCACCACTAAGCTGAAGATGAGATGCTATGTGTATAAGTGACTTTAGAGTTTTGCTATCAGTTTATTATACTTGACAGAAATGCGAGGTGTAGTGTGTAGTGGAGAGTACCTATATGTAACTTGATCTACGTACTGTAGGTAGTATTGTAGAGGGCATCTATAGTATAAGAATGAATGCCAACAGTAAATCTCCAAAATTCCACTTGACCAAAATGGCACTTTCCCAAAACACAAACCAGTTAACACACATACACTAATTGTTCTATAATTTTTGCAGTGGGACTGTGTCCCACTGCACACCTCCATGTGGGAGGCTGAACCTCCACACCCCCAGCTAATTATATATACTAACTCTGGGATCACACTAAAATTAAGAAAACATGCATAATTCATAATGTACACATCTTTACGTCACTGCTACATTTGCGTGTGTTGGCCAACGATGACATTTCAAACTTACCTTTGTAGAGTCCTGGTGCAATCACAAACTTGATGGGTTTTGTCTGTAGTGGATAAGGGACTGGAATAGTATGGGAAGAGAAATAAATGGATAGCTGACTATGACAACAGGTTAGATGAGCAACTAGTGAAAGTAGTATGAGGGACATTGTGTACAACAACATTTTTTGTGTGAGATACTGGGAAATTACCACTGACATTAGAATTAGAAGTGGAAAGGGTTGTGTACATGAAATTAGTTATCGGTACTAAATAAGAGAATTGTAATGAGGTGTAGTAGGTGGTAACATGTTAATTGGAAAGAGTGGAGGAGGGAGGGGAAATACTGGAGATTAACGAGTGAGCAGATGGGGGTAAGTGTGATAGCCAAGTGTGAAGCAGTGTTTTCTGGTTGGTTGCAATATGTAGTTGGAGTGGTTAGGCTGAAATAAGTTTAGTGCACTGGGGGTGGGTGGGAATTGGGGGCAGGGTGAAAAGAGTGGGAAGAACCTGGCAACACCGAGTACCAAAACAGAAGCTGCCTAAAAACATTCAGAAAACTAGAGGACAGCAGGTCAGTGTCAGTATTCTCAAATAATAGCACTACAGAGCTGCACTACCTACAGGAATTGCCGCACTATCATTCCAAACAGTGTGCAGAAAATGACCTAGGTTTACAGTATGGAACAGAAAGCTGACTTGTATATTTGGGTAGGCGTTTTCAAGAAAAACTATTAGCTTGCTTTGCTCACTTTGATAAGAAAAGAGACTAATGAGAGGGAGATGAGGGGAGCCTAATGATAGTGTCCCTGCTAGTGTGCACACCACAATATCAGCAACTTCTGAGACATTAAAAAAACTAAAATAATTCAAAGATGAGAAAGAATATCAGATGAACAGTGAGAGTAGATCATGCACCACACATCATAGCCCACTGATACCACTGCATGGTTTAGTTATACAAGAAAACACTAACCTTAATGTCATGACCTATAGTTCTGGACTAGATGCCACCTCTTTACCTGTGCTGTCATATGCCATACATGTCTGCTGCATGAGGTCCTTTACTACTGCTGGGATAGTCATTAGTCATAGTGCAAATGGGAGTTATAACAGCATGGGTCACTTCATCACCAGAATGGCACATGATCATGTCCAGAACCCAACATGCAGTAAACATCTTGAATGCAGTAACTGGGTCACACTGAAGGGCACCATCCAGGCACCTAAAAGAATCTTTAAGAGGCTAAAGACCATCTCTCCCAAGACAATATGAGTATGGGACGGGGCTGTGTTGTATGTTTCTTCTGCAGAGCCACTTGGATTTCTCATTGGTGTCATAAGCTTTGGCTCCAGTGAATATTCAGCATCATGAGACAAGGGTAGTGGGAAACAAAAGAAAGTAGAAGTTTAGTATTTAGCAACACATTTTACCATGACTGACGAAAATACAACAGAAAAAAATACACCTTTCCACTTACCAACATGACCACCACTGGTCATCAGGATTGAACTAGTTTGTCAGATATGGGAATTGTGTCTACTGCCATGACACTGAACATAGACATTGGAGATGCACCCACATGCACCACACACTACCTGGCTACTGATGGAATGGTAGCCCTTCCTAATGTGGTACAGCTCATCCCATCAACCAGAAGAGGCCCAAATTGTAACATAGGTGCAATCTACTGAACCAATCACCTCAGGGAAATGTGCCATCCAATAAAAGGCACACAGTCCTGGCCTGGTTCTGAGGTAACAATAGGAAATAGATGCACTGATCCACATGCATCAAGGGTACATACAAAAACTGCTGCAGTATCCTCAAAGACAGAAGCCTGTGAGCTACCCAATGTGCCCCCGGTCTGTCTCTGCAAGGTCCCTGTGGCAAGTATACTAAGGGCTATCCATACCTTAGTATTCACAAGAATAGCAAAGTTCACGCATTCAAGTATCCTTGTGGGTGTCAAATTATAAAATCCCTGTCCACTCAACCTAGTATCTCCTTACTGTCTAAATTATAATGGGTTATTCTCTGCTTGTATCATCACCTTCTTGGCTGGAGAGCTCTGCTAGGCACATGTAGTTTTGTCTCAGCTAAGACAAGCAGCTCACAACTACAAATAGCAAGGCTAGCAGCAAGTGACATCTTCACAGATGGCAAAGCATAGATGATACTTTTCTTTATGTGTCTGCAAACAGCGAAGAAAAGGGGGAATTTTCACTAGGAATTGCAAATATGGAAGAGAATGCTTCATTACCATATGCTGTTTTACATAATCCCTCATTTATAGCTCATTATGACTTCATTTGATTAGACTTACTTGTGACCATTGCACATTAGCGTAAATGCCTTGTGTGAATCAGTGCATTGCTGCGCTTACTTGTGGACAGCACAAACAGGCTTAAGGTGCTTGCGTAATAACTAAATACCACCCAGAGTAACAGAATTCTTTTAAATTAGAAGTTATGTACCTACCATAACGTTCCATGTTAGTTGTCTTCTCTCGCCTTCTTTCTTGCTGGATGGGGTTCGGAGCCGATCCTCGGCTCCGACTCGGCACTAGCTTTAGCTCGAGAACTCCTTTTACCAGCTCGAGGCAACCCTATATCCCATGATGCAAGGCGGAACTACCTCAGATCTCGTTTGGCAGCTAACTAGCCCTGCTAAAGACTTATCCTAATATAATTAGGAACCATGGTTCCTAAAAGAAGTCCTCATAACAATGCTCCAGAGGAAGCAATCTAATAGGAACTCTCCAAGATCTGTCCAGGCCAGGGGAAGGAGGGAGGGGCCTAAGAAAGAAGCAGAGAAGACAACTAACATGGAACGTTATGGTAGGTACATAACTTCTAAATGTTAAGTTGTCAATCTCGCCTTCATTCTTGCTGGATGGGACCGTCCCTAGCACCTGTATCCCGGTGGCTCAATGGAACAGACTCTTGAGAACAGTGGAACCAAAACTGGCCCTATCTCTGGAGGCCAAATCCAACTTGTAATGAGACACAAAGGTATGAGGCGTGGCCCAAGTAGCTGCTGCACAAATAGTGTCAATGGGAAGTCTATCCTGAAAGGCTACAGAAGTGGATAGACTCCTGGTGGAATGTGCTTTTGGCTTAGAAGATAGTTGTTTGCCCCTTAGAGAGTACACATAGGAAATGGTGGAAGTCAACCATCTAGATAAGGTCACTTTAGATACTGGAAGACCCAACCTGTTTTCTGCATAGGAGACAAACAATTGGTCTGATTTTCTAATTTGTTTAGTCCTATGTAAGTAGTACCTGAGCTGACTATGAACATCCAAAAAATGCAGCTTCTGTTCAGCTCTGTCAGAATAGTTAGGAAAGAAAACTGGTAGATCAATAGATTGGTTAATATTGGCTTGAGATACAACCTTGGGAAGAAAGGAAGGGTTAGTTCTGAGCGAAACCCTATCCTTATGAAACACCAGATAAGGTGAACGAATACAGAGGGCCTGAATCTCAGAAACTCTTCTTGCAGAAGTAACAGCCAGCAAAAATATAGTTTTCCATGTCAACAACTTTAAAGAACACGTAGCAGACGGTTCGAAGGAGGTAGAATTAGGGATGCCAACATTAAGTTCAGATCCCATTGCGGAGGAGGATGTTTCACAGGCGGTTTTAGGAGAAAAACTCCTCTCAAAAAGGCTTTGCATAACCTATGAGACATGATGTTATTGTCCTGCAAGCCAACATGAAATTTGGAAATAGCAGCCAGTTGTACTTTGACTGTAAATGATGACGATCCCGAATGAAAAACCTCCGCCAGGAAATCCAAAACAGAATGTATAGGAGCGGTGAAAGGATCAATATTTCTGGCGTTTGCCCAAATAGAAAAACGTCGCCACTTGCTAGCATAAACAGTTCTAGTGGACGACTTTAAAGAAGACACTAAAATGTCTCTGACTGAGTCAGAAATCATTGGTAGCCTGGCTAGGGAAGGAAGTGGAGTAACCAAGCAGTGAGGTTGAGAGAATGAATGGCCCGGTGCTGCTGACCCGACTGGTGGATCAAAAGATCCGGAACTGGGTCCAGATGCCAGGGCTGCACCAGAAGGTGATGATGTAGAGACGGAAACCAAATTTGTCGAGGCCAATATGGAGCAATGAGGATCAATTTGGCTCTCAAAACGGTGGCTTTCTGAATGACTTGTGGAATCAATGGAAAGGGAGGAAAAGCATAAAGAAGTCCCCGAGGCCAATCCTGGGCTAGAGAGTCTCTCAAGGGTTGGCCTGGAAGAGGAAATAGTGTGAAGTAATCTGGGCACTTGCTGTTTTGAGGGGTAGCGAAAAGATCACAACAAGGGGTGCCCCACTTCAGAAAAATCTGATCCACTACAGACTGATTTGAGAGACCACTCGTGAGGCATCAGAATAGATCTGCTTAGCCTGTCCGCCAATAGGTTGGACCTGCCGGGGATGTGCGTTGCTATCAGAAACCGCTGAGAAGAGATCGCCCATTGCCAAAGTCTGAGAGCTTCTCGACATAAGGGATAGGACCTGGTTCCGCCCTGTTTGTTGATGTACCAGACCACGGACATGTTGTCCGTCTGTACTGCAATAGTCCCTGTGGGAAGAAAATCGTCGAGGGCTTGCAACGTTAAAAGCACTGCTCTCATCTCCAGGACATTTATGTGCAGGTGGTATTCTATGGGTTGCCACGTCCCGTGGACCATCCTGCCCTGATAATGCCCCCCCCACCCGATCAGAGAGGCATCCGTGGTGACTGTGGCAACTGGAGGAGGGGGAACAAAGGGTCGGCCCTGATGAAGAAGAGGGGACGATATCCACCATCGTAGATGAGCCCTGCAAGACTGTGTCACTAAGATCTCGTGTCTCATGGGCAGATCGTGGTACGACCACTGCGTGAACAACATCCACTGCAGGAGACGCATGTGGAAGCGAGCCAGTGGAAGAAGAACAATGGCTGCAGCCATTAGGCCTAGAACTTTCAACAAACCTGGCTTTGACCTTGTTGCTTTGTAACAGAAGCTGAACAAATTTCTGGATGTCCGGAATCCTTTGATCTGTTAGCCTGGCTAACATTTTGACGGTATCTAACTCTGCGCCTATAAAGGTGATAGATTGGCAAGGCAGCAGAGAGGATTTTTCGAAATTCACCAAAATTCCTAGACTCTTGCAAAGCTGTAAGGTGTAGTCTCTGGACCGAAGAAGCTGATCCTTGGTGGTGGCGGAGAGGAGCCAGTCGTCCAAATAAGGAAACACCTGGAATCCTCGACGTCTCAGGTGAGCTGTGACCACTGCCATGCATTTGGTGAACACTCTGGGGGCTGAAGTGAGGCCAAAGGGCAGTGCTCTGAATTGGTAATGACTGGCTCCCAGCCGAAAGCGGAGAAACCTTCTGGAGCGTCTGTGAATCTTTATATGACAGTACGCATCCTGAAGGTCTATCGAGCACATCCAGTTGTCCTTGCCCAGAAAGGGCAGAATGGATTGCAGCGTGACCATCCGGAATCTTGCCTTTCTGACAGACTTGTTTAGTCTGCTTAGGTCTAGTATTGGTCTCCAATCTCCCGTCCTTTTGGGGACCAAAAAGAATCTTGAGTAGAAGCCGGATCCTACTTGGTCTGCTGGCACTGTTTGGATGGCTCTTTTTCCCAGGAGTTTTGAAACTTCCTGTTTTGCCAAATCCCTTTGACCGGGTGAGATGTCTGGAAGGGATTGTAGAGGTACGGGAAACCTTTCGAAGGGGATTTTGTAACCCTTGGATATAATCGACTGTACCCACTTCTCTTGTGATAGGGATTGCCAGGCTACTGGGTACAGCGAAATTCTTCCCCCGACTGCCTCCAAGGGTGGACAGTCGGGCAACACCTCAGGGATGCTGAAAGGGCTTCTCAGGAAGAGACTCCCTGTTGCCCTGGTTTTGAGGACCCCCCCCTGCCTCTAGGGCGGCGTCTATTATTGTTACCCCCTCTGCCTCTGGGGGTTAACTGACCACGTGTGTCCGGTGTAGCTCCTTGGGCTTTACGGAACCACATCTTCCCCCCCTTCTAACCCTTGGGATATGGTCTGGAAGGAGTGGAAAACTGGACTCCAACGGCAGAAAGAGTTTTACCGTCCTGTTCACATCTGGTCAAAGTATCCTTCACCTGAGGTCCGAACAAAGCCGAATCGTCAAAGGGGGTGTTGGTGAAGGACGCCTTAAAGGGGTCTGCAAAATTACACAGCCGCATCCAGGCTTGGCGTCTAAGAGCAACACCTGTGCCTGCGGCCCTGCTCGTTCCATCGGCTGCATAAGATATGAGCCGCATGGAGGAGTTAGATATCGAATTCAGGATAGCAAGCTGAGAGGCAATCTTTTCCTGAGCCCCAGCAGCTGAAGGATCCTGGACTACTTCTCCCAGTTCCTTGAGAATATCTCGTTGAAGCCTGGTGAAGTGACAAAGGTAATTCAGCTTAACGCATAGCAAAGGTCGCTGAAGAAAACATCCGCTTTCCATACCTGTCCATGGTCCTAGAATCCTTATTAGGAGGATGGACAGGTACTGAAGGATCCGCCAGTTCCTTCTTAGTGGCCGCCACCACCATAGCATCCACAGAGACACCTTTGGACAGGAACTGTTTGTCCGAAGGGGCCATGATGAACTTGGATGGTCTCCTGGGGACAGGTTCCACAGAATCTGGAGTTACCACGCCTTCCGAGCCACTACCTGCATGAGTGGGTCGAAAGGCAGAGACACCCAGGAGGTGGAGGGTCGGGATCCAAAAGCCTCCAGGTATACCGACTCATCCTCGGAGGGGTCAATGGAGGGCCAATTCCCCTCTGTTTGAGGAGCTCAAGGATGTCTGAAAATGAGACATCCTCAGAGGGGACCGTGGGAACCCTCCGACTCATCTAAGTCGGTATCAGATGTAGTAGACTCAGGGAGTCTGTGCTTCCTCTTACACGTCCTCTTCCGAGGGGTTCACCTGCAGGGTCAGGAGAACCCCCGGAAGAGGAGGAAATTCCCAGTGGGGAAACCTGGGGCGATGGATCCCTGGGCCTGAGAGCAAGAGGCATCTGCAGGCACTGAAGAGGGAGGAGCTAGAGGGATAGACCGCTGACCAGGCTCAGAGGCCAGGACACTCCTCATCACCTCAAAGGCTCCTCTCCCAGGGAGACCTGAACACACCCGCTTCGAAGAAACAGGAATGGTCGGCTCCAAGGAGAGAGAAGGCTCGAGGTCGATGTCGGCGCCGAGCTTACCAAAGCCGAAGCTCCTAGAGGGAGAGCGGGGTCGGACAAGGGTCCGATGCCACTAGCCCCCTCGGAGCCGACAGTGGAAACCCGACGACGGGATCCCTCCAAGGAAGGTCTCAAGGAGGAGATCGGAGCCGAGGATGACGGAGCCGAAGGATGTATCGGCTCCGGCATCGAAACAGTCGCTGTCCCAAGAAGCTCCGGCTCCGAACTCTGGTGTGGAGTCGGAGGAGGAATCTCAAGAATCGGGGCTATAGCCGAAGTCTGTTGAGACGGGCTATGGAGCATTTGGGCCAGTGCCTGAGATTTCAACAGTCTGCTTACCACCCTCTCCAAATCGTGGTCAGACAGCCTGGAAGATCTCTAAGATCGGCTCCGATGGCTCCGCTCCGACAAAAGAGGAGACCCCGGAGCAGAGTGAATACTTAGTATCGAAGGGGACCGGGATCTCTTACGGGCCGAAGCCATCGGAGCCGAAGTCCCTTGAACCCCAGATGGAGCCGAGGATCTCGGCCCCGATGCTAGATAAAGTGTCGGCTCCAGCCGGAGCCGACAAGGCAACAGTAGTCAGGGTATCGGAGCCGGCCGGCACCGAACCCACTACTCTGGCAGAAGAAGTATCGGCTCCGACGGAGCCGGAGCCACCGGAGGAGGCTTGGACACTGTAGCCTGAGCCTTCGGTGGCTTAAGAGGTTTTCCTGCCCCTTGCTTAGGAGGAGAACCTTCAGGTTTTAACAAACCTCGGAGGATCAATTTGTTCCTCCTTTCCTGCAGGACTCTCTGGCTAAAGGCATGACACAACGCACAGGAGTCCTGCAGGTGCAAAGGCCCCAGGCAATACACACAAGAAGTGTGACCGCCTGTCAGGGACATTTTCTGACAGCACTGGTCACACTTCTTGAAGCCTGAGACCTTGCCTTCCCTAGACATCCTAAAAGGATATACACAAACAGTCCCCACAAACACACAACTTAATCCCTACACAGACACACAGGAAGGGAATAACTTGGGGAACTAGGCCTGACTAAAACTTTAACTGAAAAAACTGTTTTAAAAGTTTAAAAAGGAAGGGAATAGGGTGGGCTGTACTAAATACAGGCTAACCTAACACTGAAGGGAAATTAAACCCCTAACTAAACTTTTTCTTCTTTAACAAGAAAAAACTTACCTCAGCTGGCAAAGGAGACCTCTTTCGCTAAGCGGCAAACGAGATCTGAGGTAGTTCCGCCTTGCATCATGGGATATAGGGTTGCCTCGAGCTGGTAAAAGGAGTTCTTGAGCTAAAGCTAGTGCCGAGTCGGAGCCGAGGATCGGCTCCGAACCCCATCCAGCAAGAATGAAGGCGAGATTGACAACTTAACATCTAAAAGTTTTGTAAATTCTCAGCTCTCCTCGCTACAACATGATCATAAAGTTACAAGAACTACTTTTCTCCTGTCAACGGAAAAGTAAATGACAGTTCTGTAGAGTAATCTGATGCCCACAAGAACTTTACTCTTTTTCTCTAGGGGCATGATCAGTAAACATATATCATGCCAATCGCTGAAGCTTAAAAATGGCCAGTAAACTAAAGGAATACAGAAAACTGTTCACTCATCAACTGGCAAAAAAAAAAGGAACCAAGCAGGATATGCAGTGCACTCCTTTACAGCTAGGGTCCCTAATGGCAGTCGTTTGAAAATATAAATGCATATCCTTACTTATGTCAGGTTACTGAAAAAGATAAGTCTGGGGAACTAATGCCAGTCTTCTATTACTTCCAATTCACTGTATGTAGTCCTGAAAAAATCCTGATGGACATCTTATGTTTTAACAGTATCATAAGATTACCAAAAATGCTAAAAAGGACACAATGACGGAAGTCATTTGGAAAATGCTTGTTAAAGGCATGGTTCTTGGAGAACTTAAGACAATACACAGACTATGAGAGGTCTGCAACAGACAGTGGTTCAATCCAACAAAACCACCTTAAAAAAACTCAAATCCTACCTAAAGAACTATTGGACCTGCAATTGCATAGCACCTGGCTGATCTATACTAAAATAAATCCACAATAGAGAACTAGGAAAACTAAGATAGGCAACAGTGTCAAACGCTGAAAACTAGTTTAATGATAAACAAAACAAATAGAAATAAAATACAGTAAAAGAGAAGTACTAAGCGCTTTCACCTGTACATATTCTGGGCATCAGAGTACTAAATGATTCATTTACCGACGCCCATATTTATACAATTGTTAATTAATAAATTGGTAATTTGATATTAGTTACAGCACAACGCCTAACCAGCAACTTTCACGAATTTTAAGCGACACATTTCACTTGGAGATTGAAAAACTTTCTAATATGTTTTCAGACAGGGGGATATCCCCACGAACTCCTAAGTAACGTTAGAAATTAGATTTTTACTAAAAGAAAAGTACAGTTTTGTACCTACCATAAATGTAGATGTTCGAGGATCCACATTGCTGCAGTCCTAACCATTGGGTAGTCCGCTGTCCAGTCGGCCCGAATACCAAAGTATATGGCTGACGTCGGTCAAGGCGCATTAGACTGATGTCAGGACGTCAGGGTACTAATGCGCATGACCGACGTCATATCCTCAGTCTTTTCTTGCCCCAGATGTCAGAAGACCCTAAAAAGACAAGGCCCAAACCAAAACACCAAAAACCCTGCACCAAACATATATACAATATATACAAATTTACAAGAATATAGCCTAACCCACACCACCACCCCTAAACACAGAGGGGAAGGAGGGAGGGTAAATTGGACTGCAGCAATGTGGATCCTCGAACATCTACATTTATGGTAGGTACAAAACTGTACTATGTTCTTCATTCCACATTGCTGCAGTCCTAACCATTGGGTAGAATCCCAAAGCAGAGGTAAGGGAGGCTGGCAAATCATAAGGAAGCAGGAGCTGTCAACATGCCTTGCAAAATAGCTGTGGCAAAACCAGCCCTAGATTTAGAGTAGAGAGGAAGGTGGTAATGCTTAGAGAAAGTATGCACTGAACTCCAAGTAGCTGCCTCCAAAATATCCTTAGTTGCCACCCCCCTTAGAAATGCTGTAGAAGTGGCAGTAGCCCTAGTGGAATGAGGCCTAATCCCAGCTGGAATCTCCTTGCCATGATGGGAATAACAAAATGAAATGCAAAACCCAATCCACTTAGAAATAGTTTGCTTAGACACAGGCTTGCCCTGAGAACTCAAAGCAAAAGAAACAAACAACTGCTGAGACTGCCTGAAATCCTTAGTCCTGCTTTAATAACGTAACTGCCTATGTACATCCAAAGTGTGCAAAATCTTTTCTCCCTTATTTTGGGGATCTGCATAGAAAGTAGGCAAATGAATAGTTTGGTTTAAAGCCACACTAGAAACCACCTTAGGCATAAAGGAAGGATTAGTACGTAATGATACCCTATCCTTATGGAAAATCAAAAAGGGCTCTACTGCCATAAGGGCCTGCAACTCAGAAACCCTTCTTGCAGAAGTAATAGCCAACAAAAAAGCAGTCTTCCATGACAAGTATTTCAATTCAGCAGTAGCCGCAGGCTCAAAAGGTTGTAGAGTAAGTTTTTCCAACACAAAATTGAGATCCCAAGCAGGAGTAGGAGCTCACGTGGGGTCTTATATTCTTTGCCCCTCTAAGAAACTGCTTGAACAAAGGATGCGAAAACAATGGTGGGTCACAATCATAGTGAGCTGAAATTGCTGCAGCATGAATTTTAATGGAAGAGAAGGACAAACCTTTGTCCAATAACTCAGTAAGATATTGAAGAGCCACACTCAAATTAGGCTCAGAAATCTCCAAATTCTTTGCTGCACTCCAAAATAAAAATCTCTTCCATTTTTCTGCGTACACTTTCCTTGTACTAGGTCTTCTGGCTTCCATAATCACATTTAAAACTTGTTGAGGAAGTTGAGACCTGCTGTGTTTCAAAACAGAATATGCCAGGCTGTTAGATGAAGAGAGTGAAGTTTGACATTGAGCAGGTGACCGTCCTTCTGAGATAACAGGTGTGGAATCAAAGGTAAAGGCCATGGAGGCTTCCTTACCAGACTCCTTAGTAGTGGGTACCAGTGTTGCCGAGGCCAATCTGGAGCTATTAAAATCATCCTTGGCTTGTCTTGTCTGACCTTTAGGAGCACCTTTGGGAGAAGAGGCAGAGGTGGAAAGGCATACACATGAAGATTTTTCCAACTGAAAGAAAGAGCATCCACTTTCCAAGCTGTGTGATGAAACCCCTTTGTGCAAAACTTTGGCAGCTGGTGGTTTAGTGGAGAAGCGAACAGATCTATGTCTGGAGTTCCCCATGACACTGTCAATTTCTGAAATACATGAAGATCCAGTTTCCACTCGTGGGGATCCATGATTTGTCTGCTTAACACATCTGCTAAGGAGTTCTGTGCTCCCGGCAGAAACCTTGCCTGAAGAGTTAGTTGCAAGCTGAGCGCAGTCTCCCATAAAATCATTGCTTGCCTGCATAGAGGATAAGAATGTGTTCCCCCTTGTTTGTTGATGTACCACATGACAGTTGTGTTGTCTGTTAGAATCAACACCTGCCCCGGAAGCAGCAACTCCTTGAAAGCCATTAATGCAAACTGGACTGCTAACATCTCCTTCATGTTGATATGTAGATGCAGTAGTCTGGCAGGCCACTTGTCTTGTATCCACTTTCCATTTAGATGAGCTCCCCAAGCAATGTCCGAGGCATCTGTCGTTAAAATCTGACTCGCCTCTGGCCGGGTCACAGAGAGTCCCTTGTTTAGGTGACATTCCTGAGCCCACCACAAAAATTCTTTTTGGATGCAAGGTATTATTTGAATGACAGAGTCCAAATCCTGGCAGTGCTGTGTCCATACATTTTTGAGATACCATTGCAGCTTCCTCATATGCAGTTTGGCATTGGGAAGCACCAGAATACAAGATGCCATGAACCCTAAGGCTTGAAGGACTGTCCTTGCAGTCAGCCCGGACTGAAGAGATAGTTGGTGGAAATAACTGGAAAGATTCTTTTGTTTGTCCGGGGTTAAAAAGGCCATCTGGGCTGCTGTATTCAGTCTCACACCCAGAAAGCACATGTCTTGAGAGGGTACTAGACTGGACTTTATTTCGTTCACAGAATACCCTAGGCATCTTAGCACTGCTATGACATATTCCAAATGCTGTAGAAGGTCTTCCTTTTCTTGAGCCAGAATCAGGCAGTCGTCCAAGTAAGGATAGATTTGAATTCCTTTTAGCCTGAAGTAAGCTATCACTGGAGCCGGAACCTTTGTGAATACTCTGGGCGCAGTAGATAAGCCAAAGGGCAATGCAGAGAACTGATAATGAGAATTTCCAGCTCGAAAACGCAGATACTTTCTGCAAGTTAGTCTTATAGGCACATGAAGGTAAGCTTCCTTGAGATCTAAAGTTACCATCCAGTGATCTTTGCCCAGCAGAGGTAAAAGCTGTTGTAACGTCAACATTTTGAACTTGGGAATGTCCAGATAAGTGTTGAGGATAGATAAATCCAAAATTGGTCTCCACGTGTTCCCCTTCTTTGGTACTAGGAACAGGCGAGAATAAAATCCTAGGCCTCTTTCTGGTACAGGGACTGGCTGAATGGCCCCTATTTGGAGTAACAGAGAAATTTGCTTGTGGGCCTCTTTTCTTTGTGGAGGAGGAACGTCTGGCATGCCTTTGAAAGGTGGCAAGGTATGGAAATAAAACCTGTAACCGTGGTGAATGATATCCAAAACCCATCTGTCTTGAGTAATTAAATCCCAATTTTCTTTGAAAAGAGACAGCCTTCCTCCCAAAGGAGCTGCCAGACGAGAATGTACTGGCAGCTGAAAAGGCAGGTCATTGGGTCTGTTTACGAAAGGACTGACCCCTGCCCTCACCAGAAGTCTGAGCAGGAGAACTCCCTGTTCTAGGCCTAAAAGAACCTTGAGCTCTGCCCCTACCCGTCTAGACCTACCCCTAGACTGGGAATCATAAGCAGGATATGTCCATCCCTTAGTAGGCCAATTTCTGCTAAACTTTGGAGGTTGCACCTGCAAAAAATCTTTAACAGTCTGCATAGACTTAGCCTTGTCCTCCATTTTCTTTAAAACTGCTTCCACAGGCGAACCAAACAACACATCAGACTGTAAAGGAGCATCTAAAATCCTTGTCTTAACATGCTCAGCTAAATTCTGATCCCTCAACCAGGCATGCCTGCGAAGAACAGAACCAGTGGCAGCCACCCTCGAGGAGGCCTGCACAGCATCAAAACCACATTGCAAAGAATGCTTACCCACTTGTTCAGACACATGAACTAAATCATGCAACTCTTTACATTCAATACCTTCCGCCAGAGCATCCACCTTAGATTTCAATTGTGTAAGGAGATAATTTTGATATTTTAGCATGTGAAACTGACAATTCAACGCCCTCATGGCTAAAGTGGAAGAAGTATACACTTTCTTTCCCCATCTATCCAAAGCCCTTGCCTCATTATCAGTGGGAACAGGATTTTTAACAACAGAGGCCTTAACACCTTTAGGCCCCTGAGAAACAGTTTCCGGGTCTGCCCTAGGACTCTTAAAAAGATACTTATGAGCTTCAGGCACCCTATAGTACCTATCAGGTTTAACAGGGCAGGAGGCAAAGAATCAGGGTTCAGGGAAGCCTCTGCAAAAACATCTTCCACCACATTCAACACAGGAGGTATAGCTAAGGGCCTATGCTGGGGTAAAAACAAGAATTCCCTAAGCCTCTTCCTGGAATCAGAGAAATCTTGGCCTTCCCATTTAAAATGCTCCCTCATGGAATGCAGAGTCTCTGAAAATGAGAAATCCTCAGGAGGAGAAGCTGAAGGAGTGGAATCATCCACATCAGAATCAGAATAAGGAGGATACTCCTGCACGTCTTCAACCGAAGACTCAGAAGCCTCAGAACACTGTTCAAAACTCTCAAACTCAGGCTCCACCCTAGGCCTCTTATCAGGAGGGGGCATAGAACCTCTAATCATAGTAATCAAATCCTCTGCCATTTTAAGCATATGTTTCTTAGGCACAGAACCTGAAGTGCTAGGAGAAGCCCCCACTGAAGCTAAACTTGGCCTACCCCTCAAAGAAGTCTTGGAAACAGAAGGAGAGGCTCTAACCACCTTAGGAATAGAGGGAAGAACAGCTACCTGAGAAGCCCCCTCAGCCTGGCCTACCTCCTGAGAGGGCACATCCTGTAACAGTAAAGTCTCTGCCTGAGACTCCAAAGAAACTCCTGGCAAAACCTCTGGCTCCACTGAGCCTTCTAAAGAACCGACGTCCGGGACTGCCGGTTCTTCAACTCTAGGCTTAGCTGCTTTGTCCTTGCGCTTTTTGGACGAAGCGGGCGTCGGAGCATCCGACGGCATTTTATAGTTACAACGCTTCCCAAACACTAACCTGGCACAGTCTAACCTTCTCTTAATAGTGCGTTTGTTAAATCTAGCACAAAAGCGGCATCCAACAACGTCGTGCTCAGGCCCTAAGCAAGGTATACACAAAGTATGATAATCCCTATGAGGTATCTGTTTCCCACAAGAAATACAGTTATTCACTTTTTCTGACATCCGGATAAATACTGAGGCAAGAAAAAACCAAAATGTTCCCCAACGGGGTACTTAGCCAACTTTGATTCGGTCTGAAACTCCGACTTCAGAAAATTTCAGAACGCCAACCTGCACTCGCAAAACTGCTTCTGCATCGGACCATGCGGCAAAAAAGACTGAGGATATGACGTCGGTCATGCGCATTAGTACCCTGACGTCCTGACATCAGTCTAATGCGCCTTGACCGACGTCAGCCATATACTTTGGTATTCGGGCCGACTGGACAGCGGACTACCCAATGGTTAGGACTGCAGCAATGTGGAATGAAGAACATCCATCTATACAAACCTATAATTAAATTTGGATTTGACAATGTTTCATTTAAAAGTAATGACTAGAAAGGACACTTAGATTACCTTACAATGAAACATCATTTAATATAGTCAATATTTTGCGAGAGACCTGGACCAGTGTTTTTATGAACAAGGCTGAATTAACAGATATCATAGGTAGTTACCCTAAGGTTACTTATAGCGGAGGTATGAACCTGAAAGAGCTTTTTGAGACAAGTACTAATAAGGATGTGTATAAAATGTCAAGGATGAGCAAATGTGGCACATGTAGGACTTGTAAATACATAGGTTCACAGGTTCATACTAGGCTATCTGCCCTAAGGCATTTATAAGCCTAGCCAGAGTGTGTTTGGCTTTCGCCACCCATTTTAAATTAATTTTGCTATGCCCTTTTTCGAGGTTAGTATACTGTGCCTCTGTCTAACAGTGACACAGAAGTGATACCCACCCATCCACTCATCAAGATTCCTCTTGAAGAGAGTCAATGAGGGACTCTGCCTAACCTGGACTGGGATTTTATTCCAGAGTGAAGGGAGCCTCTGGGTTATGAATCTGTCCCTCCAGCGTGTCCTATTTATTTCCGTGCTGAGGTTCCAGTCTCTCGAGCGTGTAGCTCAATGGGATTTGGATTTTCTGAGGTGCAGCATGTCCGTTAATTCCGGGTTGGACATGGCTTTATACGTCAGGCACAGATCGCCTCTGAGCAGGCAGTATGCCACTGAGCAGAGCTGGAGTTTCTTTAACCGGGCAGCATATGGCATCTGCTTGAGCCCTTTGATCCTCTTGGTGAGGTACTTTTGGGGTCTTTCCAGTTGCTGCAGGTGTCTGGTAAGGTACATCCCAAAAGGGGCATTGTACTCAATTATGGGCCTGATGAGGGATGAGTAAAGAGGCACGATGACCTCCCCTGATCTAGAGGTGAATCCCTTCATGATTAGGTGGGCTATATAAAATGTTTTTCTAACCACTTTGGCCATGTGGTTGTCAAATGAGTGATTGCTATCAACTTGGGTCCCCAGGTCACTAATTACTTCTTCTGTACTTAATGGATTACCACCTATGTGGTAATTTGTGGGCACTTTGTTTTTGCCAAAGGAGATGACTATACACTTTTTGGCATTTAGCTTGAGGCCATGGCTCTGGCACCAGTTGTCTGTTTCTATGAGGTCCCAGGACTGAGCCTTGTGGGACGCCACTTGTAACTGGTTTGGAGTCTGACATGGCTCCAGCAATTCTAACCATGTGGGTTCTGTCCTTGAGCCAGTTTGCAACCCATCTAGTGACATAGGGGTTTATATTTAAGCTTGAGGCCATGGCTCTGGCACCAGTTGTCTGTTTCTATGAGGTCCCAGGACTGAGCCTTGTGGGACGCCACTTGTAACTGGTTTGGAGTCTGACATGGCTCCAGCAATTCTAACCATGTGGGTTCTGTCCTTGAGCCAGTTTGCAACCCATCTAGTGACATAGGGGTTTATATTTAAGCTGGTGAGCTCATCTATAATGCCAGAGTGGGGTATTGTATCGAAGGCTTTTGTGAGGTCCAGGTAGGCTGTGTGGACCACCTTCCCCTCATCAATGGCCTTGGTGACTGTTTCAAAGAAATCGACCAGGTTTAAGAGGCAGGATCTGCCCTTAAAGCCGAACTGGATAGGATCCAGTGTCTGTAGGTCCCCAATATCTTTATTTATGAGGTCCATGATGATCCTTTCCATAGCTTTGCAGACCAAGCTAGTCAGGCTTATGGGCCAATAGTTTCCAGGATCCGTTGAGGCACCACCTTTGTGGAGAGGGTCCACTGTTGCTGTATGCCACTCTTTGGGTACATATCCTGTAGTAAGGCTGAGATTGAACAGTAGTTTTTTGTTTGGGTTTAGCTATTGTTGGAGTTCATGTAGGACGCAGCCTGGGACACCGTCTGGTCCCATTGATGCTGTGTTTTTTGCTTTGGAGAAGGTGGCTCTTACCTGTGCATCTGAGATGCCAGGGGGGCAGCACTCTGCTGGGATAGATATTTGCCCTATTGGTGGTGGTGGTGGTGGTGGTGGGGGGGGTTGTTTGCGCTGAACCTGTCAGCTAGGATGTTGGCAATGTCTGTGGGTTCGGTGTATTTTTTGTCATTTTGGACTAATTCTGAGCATATCTGGGAATTCCCACCCAGGTTCCTAACATAACTAAAGAAAGCCTTGCGATAATCCTTAGTGTCCTGTGCAATTTTTCTCTCGAAGCTGGCCTTACACGATTTTATGAGTGCCCGTAGTTTTTTGCTAATACTGATCAGAGATGCCTTCCCTTTTTGGGATTTTGCTCCATCATGTAGTAGCTTCCTCCTTCTATTGTATAGTTTGTTTATGGCTGGGGTCCACCAGACAGGACGTCTGCCTTTGGAGGATTGGGTCTTGGTTTTATTTGGGATTGCATGATCCATGCATTCCTGAAGGTGTTCATAGAATGCGTTTATAAAGGATTCTGCGGTCTGGGCCGTATTTTCCACAGGCCCGAGGGCTTTGAAGGATTCTACCTCGGTTTTGAGTGTGAAATTTGCTTTAGAGAGGTTTTTCACTGTGGTTTTCTGGGCAGGAGGTGGGGTCAGGATGTGAATATCCAGTGAGATTAGTTTATGGTCTGATCTTACCAGTGAGGGATACACTTCTGGTCTGGAGCATAGAGTCCCCATGTTGGTGATGATCAGGTCCAGTATGTTTTCCCCTCTTGTGGGAGTGGTAACAAGTTGTTCCATACCATTTGAGTTTATAAATTCTAGGAACCTTTGGGATAGGGTGTTGGAGCTAGAGTAATGCTCCCAGTCTATGTTTGGGTAGTTGAAGTCGCCTAATATAATGGTGTTTGGAGAGACCTTCATATTTTCCAGTGTTCTCAGGAAGGCCGGGTGGGGTTCCTGGGTTTAGAAGGGTGGTCTGTAGCAGGCTATAAACTGGAAGGCAGTTTTACCCACTGTTAGTTGCACATGGATAGTCTCTGATGCTTCGTGCTGTGCCACCAACCTGGAGGTGTGGGTATCTGACGAATATTGATAACTCCCCCCCTTCCTTTTGTGGTTCGGTCCAAGTTTTGGGGCCAAAAAGCATGGTATGAGGTATAACCTGGTAGTTGCTGGGGTGCTCTCGGGAGCCTTGAACCAGGTTTCTGTTACTGCACAGATATCAATGTTCTCCATGCTAAGGAGAGTTTGGAGTGCGTGCATCTTGAGGTTTAGATTTCTGGCGTTGAGTAGCATTACTCTTGGTTTCTTATCCCTTGTGATACCCATGGAGGTGGGTTTGTCTTTTGAGCCTTGCCTAAAAAAGGCACTATGGGGGTAGCAAGAGCCATTGCCAATATCCGAAAGCCCAGGGGTGACAGGTGCAAGCCGTCCCTAGCGAAGCATCGTGACTTGTTGAGCATGTCATCCCAGGCCGACAGGCATTGTATCCCCTTTGAATGACACCAATACTTAAGCCAATTGTTGAAATTGATCATCTTGTCTTCATATTGTGGCATCATTCTTGGTGAGGGTAAGATGCTACTCAAGGTCAGAGTCATACCGGCCTGGGCTACATGCTCAGAGAGCTCCTCTGTCTCTCTTTTCATGTAGTCCAGGGAGATACGTCTCAGGTCATTCACACCAGCATGGACATTGAGTCATATTTGTACTTGCCTTGGAGTGACCCGAGTGCTTGTGTTATGTGGCAGATCCTAGCACCAGACAGGCAGCTCACCGTGACCTTCTTCAGCCTGGTGAGCGGGACGTCAGTGTGCCTGACGATAGTCACCTATTACAAGTGTATCAGGTGCGTTGTTTAGCCTTAAGGGCTGTGAATGTTCGGCACACTGGCTTTGTGAGCTATGTGTTGCACGTGTTTTGTTTTGGGGTAGCAGTTGCTTGGGTGTCTGCTTTGGAGGTCTCTGCTGCTTAGGCAGATTTTTATTTAGAGCCTCAGAGTATGTTTTTGTGTGTTTGGTTTGCTGTCGTGGTAGGTCTATGTGAGACTGGAATTGTAGTGAGTGTGGTTTCCTTCTCCTCCTGACTGGTTACGCCAGTACTGAGTTAAGAGAGCTTAGCCTCCAGTTTAGCTATATGGTTGCATCTCTCACATGTGCTGGAATTTGTTGGGAGGAGGAGAGGATTGTCTGTGTACATGAGGCAGTTGTAACATTGCCTCAAGATTCCAAGATTCACCAGCTGGACAGGAGAGGAGATTGACAACTGACCTTTGGACATGCTAGAGTAGTATTGGGAATTCCTTTATAATTGAAAAAAAAAGGGCCAATGGGGAACAAGGTTCTCAAGGGGAGTTTGTGAGGGTGTAGTGCTTTTAATTTTTTAGTGCTGACTTATATAATTGCTTTAGTGAGCAAGTGCCAGGTAACTTAAATGCAATATGTTACAACTCATTCCCTCCAGTAGAGCTCTGAGTGTGTACCTTCAACTAGTGGGCGTGGCTTCAGCATTTAAAAATTGAAGTTATCACCTTACATTTTTAACAAATACCCATTGACAGAGGTCATATATTAATACAATTGTGTTTGCTATCATGTATGCTTCAAGACAAAATTTTAAAAACACAAAACGGCAGCAATCCAAACAAGCACACTGCCTCTTCACACAGTTGATTCAGCACAATAAGTGAATGCCAAAAAACGAAGATAAAAACCAGATGCCTTAACAGTTTTTAGCGCTTTTCTTTCGATACCACGAGCTTCCTCAACACAAAACAAAAAAAAAAAGCACTTCTTTAAATAGGATGTTTCAAATAAAAGTAAAAAAAAAATTTAACAAATAAAAGCTAATAAAGCACAAATATGCTGGATATAAAATGTTTAATATGAAATATCACTGAAAAATGTATATACACAATATAATAATGAATATATATACATAAATGTAACCTAATGATGATTTTTATCCATTTTTATTTTTTTTTTCTACCTATTTTTTTTTATCATTTTGATTATGATTGTTTCCATAATAAAACCAATATTTTTGCAAATTAAATGCAGTATCTAATAATGAAAGGAAAATATAGCTTTTATTGTTAATTGATTAATTACTTGTATTTTGGCGCCAAACATCCTATTTAAAGAGTGCTTTTATTTTTATTTTTGTAAGTTGTTCTGAGGAAGCTCGGTTATCGGTGAAGCTTAAAACTGTATTAAAGGCATCTGGTTTTTTTTTTGAATTTGGCATTCACTTATTGTGCTGAATCAACTGTGTGAAGAGGCAGTGTGCTTGTTTGGATTGCTGCCGTTTTGTGTTTTTAAAGTTCATTTGGTCCAGCTTGCAGGCTTTCATTTCTGTTGTTGTATCAAGACAAAATTTTCTAATACCTTGTATGTAACATGGTTTTGGAATTATTAATGCAAATATGAACAGGCAATATTTGACACCTAGAGGAGCAGTAGGGTATAACTGTAGAAACGCCTGGGGACGTCACTCGGCTGTAATGATGCAAAAATGACAAACAGTAACTTTCAAGTGAAACAAGGAAATAAGTACAGTAAGCAATGCAGATATCACTAGGGATCCACAGAAGCGCTGAAAAGCCGCGTTTTAGGTGGAATTAGCATTTCAGGGAAATAAAAAAACAAGCATACAAACAAAGCTAGATTCAGCAGGCCTGGATCTAGTCTATGCTACAGCAAACAAGTGTACCAATTTCAGTAAGAAGCAGTTCAAATATGCAGGCACTATAAGCCTTTAACCAGAAATTCCCAGCTCAGAAGGGCAGAGTCAAGCCTCTCCTCCCACAAGAGTGCAGACCACGAACCCTCAATGTAAAATAACTGGCCTGAAGCCCAAGTGCTTAAACAAGAACTAATACACTTTTAGAATAACAGACACTGAGCCCTCAATCAGCAGTTCCCAACTTAGAAGGATGTAAGCTACGTGTTCTGCCACTACAGTGCAGACCACAAACCTTCTTAATGTAAAACTGGTCTGAAGCCCAAGTGCTTAAATGAGAAGTTATGTACCTACCATAACGTTCCATGTTAGTTGTCTTCTCTCGCCTTCTTTCTTGCTTGATGGGTTCTGAGCCGATCCTCGGCTCCGACTCGGCACTTGCTAAGCTCGAGAGTCACTTTTACCAGCTCGAGGCAGCCCCATATCCCATGATGCAAGGCGGTAAGTACCCAGATCTCGTTTGTCGTCTATAGGCAATAACACCTAGCATAAAAAACTTCCCAAAGGAAGAAAGGAGGAGAGAAAAGCCTGAAAAAGAAGTTATGTCCTTACCATAACGTTCCATGTGGAGTGTTCATCTCGCCTTGGTTATTACACATGGGTTCGGAGCCGAACCTCGGCTCCGTGCCGGACGACTGCAAGCTCTGCATCGAGAAGAAGCTCGAGGACATCTAATACCCACAATCCCCCTCTGCCTTTACCTCAGATCTAGTTTGCAAGCAAACCAGACATAAAGCACGCACACATGCCAACTATATACATAAAAGTACATATATACAAACATACCAAGGGTATGATAGAAACACTAATACTGCAACAGCAGAAGGAGAATACTCCAGACCAGGCACCAAATCGAACGTTCTTCCTAAGGGTGGGAAGGGTGGGAGTGTAATACAAAGCGAGATGAACACTCCACATGGAACGTTATGGTAAGGACATAACTTCTTTATGTGAGAGTGTTCAATCTCGCCTTTGTTCTTACACATGGGTAGCGTCCTAGCTCCATGATCCTGAGGAACTCAAGGGAGAACGTTCTTGAGCACAGTGGAACCAAAGGTTGCCCTATCCCTAGAAACCCTGTCCACTTTGTAATGAGAGATAAATGTATGTGGTTTAGCCCAAGTAGCAGCCGCACAAATAGTGTCTAGTGGTGCGAGCTGCGTGAGCCAAAGATGTAGAAACTGATCTGGTGGAATGTCCTTTGGGTTTTGCTGATAATGTTTGGTCAGAGGCTTCATAAACATATGTGATACAGTCAGTTAGCCATTTAGAAAGAGTTCGTTTCAGTAACTGCAAGACCCTTTCTGCTGTCAGCAAAAGCTACAAATAGTTGATCAGATTTCCTGTGATCTTTTGTTCTATCCAAATAAAATCTGAGTTGTCTATGGACGTCCAGTTTGTGCAACATATACTCCAATTTATTAGAGTGGTTCTTAAAGAAGGTGGGTAATTCAATGGACTGATTAATATTACTAGAAGAACAAACTTTGGGGAGAAAGGATGGATTAGTGCGTAGGGATACTCTGTCAGAATGAAATATTAAATAAGGATGTTTGACAGAAAGGGCCTGAAGCTCAGACACTCGTCTAGCAGATGTAATGGCCACTAGAAATAAAGTTTTCCATGACAAAAATTTCAATGTGCAACTTGAAGCTGGTTCAAAGGGTGGCAACATCAATTTAGAGAGCAACAGGTTTAAATTCCACGGTGATGTCGGACTTCTGACTGGTGGTCTGATATGAAAAGAACCTTTTAAAAAGGCTTTACAAAGTCTGTGAGCCATAATAGGCCCACCACATTCCTCTACATGATAGTTAGAAATGGCAGCTAACTGTACTCTTAAAGTAGCCGGGGAAGCTCCTTCATGAAATAGTTCAGTTAAGAACTCTAAAACCTTGCTTAACGGAGCTCTAAAAGGGTCCAAATGATGTGACTCCGCCCAAAAGACAAAACGTTTCCACTTACTGGTGTAAGTCTTTGTAGTGGAAACTTTATGAGAAGCTAGTAAAATATCTTGAACCGCCGATGTAAGGGGAACCGACCTGGCTAAAAAGGGAAGCGGAGCAGCCAAGCTGCTAGATGGAGAGATTCTAAAGATGGGTGAGGAACTCCTGACGAGCGAGTCAGTAGATCTGGCTCTGGGTCCAGCATCCAAGGTCCCCGAATGCGGTGATGCAATAGAAAGGGGAACCAAATTTGACGAGGCCAGAACGGGGCGATGAGAATAATAGTCCTCTGAAGGTTGATTGCTTTCTGTAGAAACTTTGCAATCAGGGGAAATGGAGGAAAAGCATATAGGAGACCCGGGGGCCAATCGTGCACCAGCGCGTCCCTGGGGACTTCCCTGAGAGGGTAATAGGGCAAAGTAGCTCCTGCATTTGGCGTTCATTGGAGACGCAAACAGATCGCAGGTAGGCTGGCCCCATTTGCAAAAAATCCTTCTCGCAACTGACTGTTTGAGGGACCACTCGTGAGGCAATAGTATTGTTCTGCTCAGCCTGTCGGCTATGACGTTGGATGACCCCGGATGTGCGTTGCAATCAGAAAGCGACCGTGGACTCTGCCCATTGCCAAATTCTCATGGCCTCTCTGCATAGTTGGTAAGACCTGGTTCCCCCTTGCTTGTTTATGTACCAGACTACGGACATGTTGTCTGTCTGAACTGCAATGGTCCCTGGAGGAAGAAGGGGAGCAAAGTGTTGCAACGCCAAAAACACTGCCCTCAACTCCAGAACATTGATGTGCAGATTGTACTCCAGATTGGTCCATTCGCCTTGGACTGTCTGTCCCTGAAAGATGCCCCCACCCTATCAGGGAAGCGTCCGTGGTTATAAACCGCTGACGGTGCGGGTAGCACAAATGGTCTTCCGCTGGATAGGTTGCAAGTCTGTAACCACCACATTAGGTGTGATTTGCATGTTTTCGTTATCAATATTTCGTGAGTCAGTGGAAGTTGTTGGAATGACCATTGTGCAAACAGAAGCCATTGTAGCACTCTCATGTGCAGTCTTCCCAATGGTATCGCAATGAGGGAAGCTGCCATGAGACCCAAGACTTTCAGAACAATTTTTGCCGGTGACTTTCTTGACGACAGCAGAAGGGAAATGTTGATTTGAAGTGCTACTATTCTTTCTGTAGGAAGTTTTAGAACTAAATGATGTATCTAATTCCGCTCCTATGAATAAGATATGCTGTGATGGCTGTAGCAAAGATTTTTCGAAATTTACTGAAATTCCAAGGTGTGTACAAAGTTGTAGGGTGTAATCTCTGGCTTGTATCAGTTGACGCCTGGTGGTGGCAGACAGGAGCCAGTCATCCAGATACGGAAACACTTGGAATCCTAGGCGCCTCAGATGAGACGCTACCACTGCCATGCATTTGGTGAAGACTCTGGGGGCTGTAGTCAGACCAAAGGGCAAGGCTCGAAACTGATGGTGACTGGCTCCCAGCCGGAAGCGCAAATGATCCCTGGACGCCCTGGCCATTTTGATGTGGTAGTATGCGTCCTTCAGATCTATTGAGCACATCCAGTCGTCCTTCCGTAAGAATGGAAGGATCGATTGAAGCGTGACCATTCGGAACTTTTCCTTCTTGACAAAGGTGTTGAGATGGCTTAGGTCCAGAATCGGCCTCCAGTCCCCTGTTTTCTTTGGAACTAAAAAGAACCTTGAGTAAGTTCCGAATCCTATTTGGTCCGCTGGGACTGGTTGGATGACTTTTTCTAGCAGCTTTGAAATTTCTGTAGCTGCTGGGTCTCGCAGATGGGGTGGTACATCTGGGAGTTTTCTCTTTGGAATGGGTGTGGATAGAAATGGGATTTTGTAACCTCTGGTAACAATGCTTTTTACCCAATTGTCTGAAGAAAGGTTTTGCCAGGCCTGAGGGTACAAAGCTAAGCGACCCCCGACTGCCTCCAGAGCAGGACAGTCGGGCCTCCTCTCAGGAGTGCTGAAAAGGTTTGCCAGGGTGGTTATCCCTGTCACCTTGGTTTTGCGGACCCCCTCTGCTGCCAGGGCGGCGTCTTCCACCTCTGCCCCCCCCCTCTGCCTCTAGAGGGGGCATCACCCTGTGTGTTTGGGAAAGATCCTTGGGGTTTTCGAAACCACATTTTCCCACCACGTTGCCCTTTGGGGTACGGTCTGGAAGGGGTGGAAAAACGGACTCCGACAGCAGACAGAGTCTTTCCCTCCTGTTCACACCGGGTAAGGGTCTCCTTTACTTTAGGGCCAAACAGTGTGGCTCCATCAAATGGGGCGTTAGTAAAGGAAGACTTGAAGGCTTCTGCAAACTAACATAAGCGCATCCAGGATTGCCTACGAAGAGCAATCGCTGAAGCCGCTGCCCTACTCGATCCTTCGGCTGCGTAGGATATCAGCCTCATGGACGAGTTTACAATGGAAGTAAGGGTGTTGAGATGCGCTGTAACTTTCTCTGAAACAGCAGCATCTGTAGTACCCTGGAGGGTATCTCCCAACTCTGACTAGATCCCTCTGTAAACGTGTAAAATGAGTCAAATAGTTCAGGGAACGCATAGAGAAAGCCGCTGAACTGAAAATGCGCTTCCCGTATCTGTCCATGGTCCTAGAATCTTTGTTAGGTGGATGGACAGATGAGGAAGACTCGACATCTCCTTTTTCGTGGCCGCTGCCACCACCATGGCGTCTACTGGAACTCCTTTGGTGAGGTAAGCCTTGTCCTGTGGTGCCGTAATGTACTTATTTGGCTTCCTAGGGACTGGTTCCACCGTGTCAGGAGTCTCCCACGCCCTTCGAGCAATTAATTCCATTAACTCAAAGGGCGGAGTGACCCAGGAGGAGGAAGGGCGGGCACCAAATGCCTTCAGCAAAACTGACTCATCCTCAGAAGGGGGGAGGGCTTGCCAGTCACCTCTCTGTTTTAGGATCTCCAAGATGTCAGAGAAAGAGACATCCTCTGAAGGTGACTTAGGGGACCCTTCTGACTCATCTAAGTCAGTATCAGATGTCAAGGATTCTTGTGGAGAATCCAAGTGTCTCCTCTTACACAGTCTTTTCCTAGGGACTTCTTCGTGGGGAGCATCCGAAGAAGCCTCCGAGGAAGAGGGGGCACCCTCCAGGGGTGGCTGAGACACTGGTGCCCGACGCTTGGACGTGGCCGTGGGTGCAGAGGAGGATAACGGTCCTTTGTGGGGAGGAGAAGCTGTACCTGCTGATGTGGTTGTCTGGGTAGACAACACCTTCCTCATGAGGTCGAGAGGAGAGGAGACCGAGATAAGCTTGGATAGGGCCGTATGCTCCATCAGTTTCTGCACCACACGGTCCACATCGGTGTCGGAAAGGGGCCTGGAAGAACGAGTCGAAGGGATCGAAGACGGAGCCGACCTCAGCAGAGTCGGTGGAGGGAGCTCGGTCACCGGTTCCAAGACTCGAGGCTCGGAAACTGCCAACAGTTGAACACTCGGCCCCGAAGTCTGTGGAACCGGTGATCTAACTATACCCAAAGAGCTCGGAGCCGATGACTTAGGCTCCGACGTCTTCAACCCCTTCGAAGACTTGGATGCCTGGTCTGAAGCATCCAGAGCCTCCTGGAAAGAGGGTTTCAACAATCCTCTATCCATCAGTTTCCTGCGCCTATCTGTCATGACCCTCCCACTAAAAGAGTGACAAATAGTACAGTCCTCTTGTAAGTGGAGAGGGCCAAGACAGTAGACACAGGAACTGTGGTTGTCTGTGACCGACATCTTTTGGCCACACTGACAACGTTTGAAGCCAGATTTTATTTTCTCAGACATAATGAAAAGAGAAAGAGACAGTCCAGTCCAGTAATAGTAAATCCAGTAACAAATGTCAAATCCGGTATTTTGTAAGTCCGTTTGTCACTTGCTTAAGAAAGCAAGACTACAAAATTTTTTGTCAAAAAGTTATCCAAGTAGGGGTGGTAGGCCCCGAAAAACTCTATACCAGTTAGATAAACTAAGTTAAACTAATCTAATGGTACCGAGAATTCGTCTACACTCACACACCGTACACAACTTTCAATGACTAGATCTTAAAGAAGTTTTTGAAAATTTAACCAGAATAGATAAAATCTTATCTGTAAAAAGCCTCGAGCTAGCCTCCAGCGATGCGCATGCAGCAGCGGCAAACTAGATCTGGGGTAAAGGCAGAGGGGGATTGTGGGTATTAGATGTCCTCGAGCTTCTTCTCGATGCAGAGCTTGCAGTCGGCCGGCACGGAGCCGAGGATCGGCTCCGAACCCATGTGTAAGAACAAAGGCGAGATTGAACACTCTCACATGGATGGTTAGGAGGACGACCAGTACTGTATGGTCTTAAGAAGCATACTTCCATGTAGAGAGAAAAGGTCTGTCCAGGCCAGGGGGAAGGAGGGAGGGTCGCAAGAAAGAAGGCGAGAGAAGACAACTAACATGGAACGTTATGGTAGGTACATAACTTCTCAATGTTAAGTTGTCAATCTCGCCTTCATTCTTGCTTGATGGGACCGCGTCCCTAGCACCTCTATCCTGGGTGGCTCAATGGAACAGACTCTTGAGAACTGTAGAGCCAAAACTGGCTCTGTCCCTGGAGGCCAAATCCAATTTGTAATGAGAAACAAAGGTATGAGGAGTGGCCCAAGTGGCTGCTGCACAAATAGTGTCTAATGGAAGTCTAGCTTGAAAAGCTGTGGAAGTGGCTAAGCTTCTGGTTGAATGCGCTTTAGGTTGAGCACAGCTGTTTTCCCCTGAGCTGATAAATTTCGGAGATGACAGAAGAAAGCCATCTAGATAAGGTCATTTTTGAGACAGGAAGGCCTCTTTTGTTATCAGCATAAGAAACAAAGAGTTGATCGGATTTCCTGAATTGTTTTGTTCTGTCCAAATAATATCTGAGTTGGCGGTGAACATCAAGATAATGTAACTTTTGTTCCGATCTGTTTGAGTAGTTTGGGAAAAATACAGGAAGATCAATAGCCTGATTCAAATTACTCTGAGGCGACCTTAGGCAAAAAGGTCGGATTAGTTCTCAATGATACTCTGTCTTTGTGGAAGACTAAATAGGGGGGGCGAACAGAGAGCATGAAGTTCAGATACCCTCCTAGCCGAAGTAATAGCAACCAGGAATAAAGTTTTCCATGAAAGAAATTTCAGGGAACATGAAACAGCTGGCTCGAAGGGAGGAAGAATCAAGGATGTCAGCACTAAATTTAGGTCCCATTGAGGAGGAGGACTCCTGATTTGAGGTTTCAGGAGAAAAATTCCTTTTAAGAAGGCTCTACAAAGCCTGTGGGACATAATGTTGTGATCTGAACCCGACATGAAAGTTCGAGATAGCAGCCAACTGAACTTTGACCGTGGAGGAAGAGGAGCCCGCGTGAAAGATTTCCGCTAAGAAATCCAAAACTGCTTGTACTGGAGCAGTAAAGGGATCAATATTCTTGGCTTTTGCCTAATAAGAAAAACGTTTCCATTTGCTAGTATAAATCCTCCTGGTAGAGGATTTTAAGGAAGCTACTATGATGTCTCTAACAGTATTAGAGATCATAGGAAGCCTGGCTAAGGAAGGAAGTGGAGCAACCATGCTGTGAGGTTGAGAGAAGGGATAGACCGGTGCAGCTGACCCGATTGGTGAATCAGAAGGTCTGGCACTGGGTCCAGATGCCACGGCTGCACCAAAAGGTGACGATGGAGGAACGGAAACCAAATTTGTCGAGGCCAATAGGGAGCAATGAGAATCATTTTGGCTCTCAAAACGGTGGCTTTCTGGAGTAATTGTGGAATCAGAGGAAAAGGAGGAAAGGCATAAAGAAGTCCCTGGGGCCAATCCTGGGTTACAGCGTCTCTGGGGGATGGCCTGGCAGTGGGAAGAGAGAGAAGAAGTCTGGGCATTTGCTGTTTTGGGGAGTAGCAAAAAGATCACAACATGGGCGGCCCCATTCTAGAAAAATCTCCTCCACTATAGATTGTTTGAGAGACCACTCGTGAGGCATGAGAATAGCTCTGCTCAATCTGTCCGCTAAAATGTTGGTTTTCCCAGGGATATGCGTTGCTACCAGAAACCGATGAGAGGAGATCGCCCATTGCCAAAGTCTGAGAGCTTCGACACAAGGGTAGGACTTGGTTCCGCCCTGTTTGTTGATATACCATACTACAGACATGTTGTCTGTGTGGACTGCAATTGTCCCCAAGGGAAGAAAGTCGTTGAGGGCTTGCAACGTTAAAAGCACTGCTCTCATCTCTAGGACATTTGTGTGCAGGTGGTATTCGAACGGTTGCCACGTCCCATGAACCATCCTGCCCTGATAATGACCCCCCCCACCCGATCAGGGAGGCGTCCGTAGTGACAGTGGCTACCAGGGCTGGGGGTACAAAGGGTCTGCCTTGGTGAATCTGGGGAGAAGTAATCCACCATGAAAGATGATTCCTGCAAATCTGTGTCACCAGTATTTGGTGACGCATCGGAAGTTGTTGGTAAGACCACTGAGTGAACAACATCCACTGAAGCAGGCGCATATAGAAGCGGGCCAGTGGAAGAAGGGCAATGGCCGCAGCCATGAGGCCCAACACCTTTAGAACCATTCTGGCTTGTACTTTCTTGCTGGCTAGGATGATCCTCACGTGACTTTGTATATCTGAGATTCTTTGATCTGTGAGGGTAGCTGACATCCTAACAATGTTTAAGTTTGCGCCTATGAAAGTAATAGACTGGCAGGGCGATAAGGAGAATTTTTCGTAGTTGATCGAAATTCCCAATTGAGTGCAAAGATTTATTGTGTAATCCCTGGCTTGAAGAAGTTGATGCCTGGTGGTGGCTGAAAGGAGCCAGTCGTCGAGATACGGAAACACCTGGAATCCTTGACGTCTCAGGTGAGCCGTGACCACTGCCATACATTTGGTGAAAACTCTGGGGGCTGTAGTGAGACCAAAGGGCAGGGCTCTGAATTGGAAATGACTGGACCCCAGCCGAAAGCGGAGAAACCTTCTGGAGCGTCTGTGAATTTTTATGTGATAGTACGCATCCTGAAGATCTATTGAGCACATCCAGTTGTCCTTCTCTAGGAAGGGCAGAATTGACTGAAGTGTGACCATTCGGAATCTTGTCTCTCTCACAGACTTGTTGAGTCTGCTGAGATCCAATATTGGTCTCCAGTCTCCCGTCTTTTTGGGGACCAAAAAGAACCTTGAGTAGATTCCGGGCTCTGAATGGTCTGTTGTAACTGGCTGAATGGCTCTTTTTTTGTAGAAGTTTTGATACTTCTAACTCTGCAATTTCCCTTAGACCGGGTGGTACATCTGGAAGGGAATTTGAGTGAGAGAAAGGACTTTCCTCGAAAGGAATTTTGTAACCCTCTGATATGATCGACTGTACCCATCTGTCTTGAGTGAGGGAACGCCAGGCTTCTGGGTACAGTGATAGTCTTCCCCCGACTGCCTCCAAGGATGGACAGTCGGGCAACATCTCAGGGATGCTGAAAGGGCTTGTCAGAGAGAGGCTCTCTGCTTCCCTGGTTTTGTGGACCTCCTCTGCCTCTAGAGCGTCTGTTATTGTTACCCCTCTGCCTCTAGGGGTAAACTGACCACGTGTATCCGGCCACTCCTTGGGATTTATGGAACCACATTTTGCCACCCTTCTGTCCTTTAGGGTAAGGTCTAGAAGGGGTGGAAAACGGACCCACGGCAGAAAAAGTCTTGCCGTCCTGCTCACACCTGGTCAATGTATCCTTCACTTGAGGGCCAAACAAAGCTGACCCATCAAAGGGAGAGTTTGTGAAGGGCTTAAAGGGATCTGCAAAATTACAGAGCCGCATCCAGGCTTGGCGTCTAAGAGCCACACCTGTACCTGCAGCCCTACTCGCTCCATCTGCTGCATATGATATCAGTCGCATGGAGGAGTTAGCAATAGAATTAAGGGTTCCTAGCTGCGAAGCAATTTTTTCTTGAGCCCCTGCAGCTGTGGGATCCTGTACTACTTCACCTAGCTCCTTAAGGATGTCCCTTTGGAGTCTGGTGAAGTGACATAAGTAGTTCAGCGAGCGCATAGCAAAGGTTGCTGAAGAGAACATCCGATTACCATACCTATCCATGGTCCTAGAGTCCTTATTAGGAGGATGGACAGGTACGGAAGGATCTGCAAGTTCCTTCTTAGTGGCAGCCGCCACCACCATGGCATCAGCAGGGACACCTTTCGTAAGGAATTGCTTATCCGAAGGGGCAGTAATAAATTTAGACGGCCTCCTAGGAACTGGCTCTACAGAGTCAAGAGCAGCCCAAGCCTTTCGAGCAATAACCTGCATAAGGGGGTCAAAAAGCGGAGACACCCAGGAGGTGGAGGGCCGAGATCCAAACGCCTCTAGGTATACAGACTCATCCTCAGAGGGATTATTGGAGGGCCAGTTTCCCCTCTGTTTAAGGAGTTCTAGGATGTCTGAAAAGGAGACTTCCTCAGAGGGGGATCTTGGGGATCCCTCAGACTCATCTAAGTCAGTATCTGAAGTGATAGACTCAGGGGAGTCTATGTGCTTCCTCTTACAAGTCCTCTTGCACGGAGGATCCCCTGAGTGATCAGGAGAATCCTCGGAAGAGGGGGTTCTTCCCAGTGGGGAAACCTGAGGCGGAGGATCTCTGGGTCCGGGAGCAAGAGAGATGGCAGAGATATCGACAGGCACCGTAGAGGGAGGAACTAAGGGAACAGACTGCTGGCTGAGTCCAGTGGCCAGCACACATCACCTCGAAGGCTCCCCTCCCAAGGAGGTCCGAGAGAACCCGTTCCGAAGAAACCGGAACTCCAGGGCCCACCGAAAGGGAAGGCTCCGAGGCAGATGTCGGAGCCGATCTCACCAAGGCCGAGGCTCCAAGGGGAAGAGTGGGGTCGGACAAGGGTCCAATGCCACTCACCCCCTCTGAGGAGACCAGGGAAGCCCGACCACCAAATCCCTCTAAGGAAGGTCTCGAAGAGGAGATAAGAGTAGATGCTGAGGGAGCAGAAGGGGGGGGGGTATCTGCCCCTCAGCCAGAGCAGAGACTATTCCCGAAGACTCCAGCTCCAAACTCTGAGGTAGAGTCGAAGGAGGAACTGCAAGAGGGTGTGGACTAATAGTCGTCTGTTGAGACGGACTATGTAGCATCTGGGCCAGTGCCTGCGATTTCAATAATCTACTGACCACCCTCTCTAAATCATGGTCAGAAAGCCTGGATGACCTAGATGATCGGGTCCGATGGCTCCGTTCCGAGAGGAGAGGTGAGGCCGGAGCCGAGAGTATCGGTTCCAACGAAGGGGACCTGGACCTCTTCCTCGAAGGAACCATCGGAGCCGACGAAACCATAGATGCAGTCGGAGCCGAAGACTTTTCGGCACCGACAGAAGATCTCGATGCATCGGCTCCGGCCAGAGCCGATACAAAGGTAAGGGTGTCGGAGCCGGTCGGCGCCGACACCGAAGCCTGAGCCACATGGTGATTGGAACCAGTCGGAGCCGACACCGAAGTGACTGAACCAGTATCGGCACCGATAGCCATCAGTGCAGAAGGTTTATGCAAACCAGGATCGGCTCCAGCCGGAGCCGATCTCGACTCAGAGTCGGAACCGAGGCCGCAGGCTTAGACACAGAAGCCTGGGCCTTGGAAGACTTGGAAGTCTTGCTCGGAGCCGACTTAGCCGGAGAGCCCTCCGGTTTAAGAAGACCCCTTAAAATCAATTTGTTTCTCCTCTCCTGCAGGACTCTCTGGCTAAAGGAATGACAAATCGCACAGGAGTCCTGCAGGTGGAGAGGTCCCAGGCAGTATAAGCAAGAAGTGTGACCGTCTGTCAGAGACATCTTCTGACAGCACGAATCACACTTCTTAAAGCCTGAGACCCTTTCTTTGGACATGGTTGCAGAAAACACACACAACACAGTCCCAAAGAACAAGTTATCCCAAAAAAAATATCAATAACTAACCTCACACACACACACACACACACCCTAACAGGGGGGGGGGGGGTGGGAGGGGAGAAGGCCTGACTAAAAAAATTAAGGAGTGAGGGAAATTTTAGTCAGAAAAGGGCTTAATCTAAACTAAAAACGTTAAATATAAAGTTTTAAAGTGAAAAAGGGGCAAAAATAGTATTATATAAAACACTTACCAGGAGCTGGTAAAAGGAGGACCTCATCAGCGAAGCGGCAAACAAGATCTGGGTACTTACCGCCTTGCATCATGGGATATGGGGCTGCCTCGAGCTGGTAAAAGTGACTCTCGAGCTTAGCAAGTGCTGAGTCGGAGCAGAGGATCGGCTCCGAACCCATCAAGCAAGAATGAAGGCGAGATTGACAACTTAACATCTAAAAGGCTTAGAATGAGTTACACCAAGCAGTAATGGACCTTATGTTGCTACACATAACTATGGAAAAAAGTACAGTTTTGTACCTACCATAAATGTAGATGTTCGAAGATCCACATTGCTGCAGTCCTAACACTTGGGTAGTCCGCTGTCACTCGGTCGGCCCGAATATCAGAGTATAAGGCTGACGTCGGTCAAAGGCGCATTTGACTGACAGAACGTCAGGGTACAAATGCGCATGACCGACGTCATATCCTCAGTCTTTTCTTGCCCCAGATGTCAGAAGACCCTAAAAAGAAAGGTCAAAACCCATAGACAACAACTAAACAACCAACTAGCCTAACACCAAAAATATGTACAATATATACAAGATATACAAAATGCAATATACCTTAGATGGATAACCCAACCCACACAACCACCTCAAACAACAGAGGGGAAGGAGGGAGGGTAAATTGGACTGCAGCAATGTGGATCTTCGAACATCTACATTTATGGTAGGTACAAAACTGTACTATGTTCTTCATCTCACATTGCTGCAGTCCTAACACTTGGGTAGAATCCCAAAGCAGAGGTAAGGGAGGATGGCTAAACTATAATGAAGCAGGAGCTGCCAAAATGCCCTGCAACACAGCAGTGGCAAACCCAGCCCTGGATTTAGAGTACAGTGGAAGGTGGTAATGCCTAGAGAAGGTATGCACTGAACTCCAAGTGGCTGCCTCCAAAATATCCTTAGTAGCCACCCCTCAAAAAGCTGTTGAAGTGGCAGTAGCCCTAGTGGAATGAGGTCTAATCCCAGCTGGAATCTCTTTGCCATGATGGGAATAACAGAAAGCAATGCAAAATCCAATCCACTTAGAAATAGTTTGTTTTGACACGGGCTTGCCCTGAGAGCACAAAGCAAGAGAAACTAATAACTGCTGAGATTGTCTGAACCCTTTAGTTCTGTCCAAATAATATCGCAACTGCCTGTGTACATCTAAAGTGTGCAAAATCTTTTCCCCTTTAGTTTGGGGATTTGCATAAAAAGTAGGCAAATGAATAGTTTGGTTTAAAGCCACACTAGAAACCACTTTAGGCATAAAGGAAGGATTAGTACGTAAAGATACCCTATCCTTGTGGAAAATTAAGAAAGGCTCAACTGCCATAAGGGCCTGCAATTCAGAAACCCTTCTTGCAGAGGTAATGGCCAACAAAAAAGCAGTCTTCCAAGACAAATATTTCAACTCAGCAGTAGCTGCAGGCTCAAAAGGTTGTAGAGTGAGTTTCTCCAACACAAAATTGAGATCCCAAGCAGGAGTAGGAGCCCTTCGTGGGGGTCTTATATTCTTTGCCCCTCTAAGAAATTGCTTGAATAAAGGATGAGAAAACAATGGTGGGTCACAATCGTAGTGAGCTGAAATTGCTGCAGCATGAATCTTAATAGAAGAGAAGGACAAACCTTTGTCCAATAACTCAGCAAGATATTGAAGAGCCACACTTAAATCAGGCTCAGAAACATCCAAATCCTTAGCTGCACTCCAAAATAAAAATCTCTTCCATTTATCTGCGTACACTTTCCTTGTACTAGGCCTTCTAGCTTCCAAAATCACATTCAAAACTTGTTGTGGAAGTTGAGACCCTCTATGGTTTAAAACAGAATATGCCATGCTGTTAGGTGAAGAGAGTGAAGTTTGACATTGAGCAAATGACTGTCCTCCTGGGACAACAGATGTGGAATCAAAGGCAAAGGCCATGGAGGCTTCCGTACTAAACTTCTCAGTAGTGGGTACCAGTGCTGTCGAGGCCAATCTGGAGCTATCAAAATCATCCTTGGCTTGTCCTGTCTGACCTTCAGAAGTACCTTTGGGAGGAGAGGCAGAGGTGGAAAGGCATACACATGAAGATTTTTCCAATTGAAAGAAAGAGCATCCACTTTCCAAGCTGTGGGATGAAACCGCTTTGTGCAAAACTTTGGCAGCTGGTGGTTTAGTGGAGAAGCGAACAGATCTATGTCTGGAGTTCCCAGGACACTGTCAATTTCTGAAATACATGAAGATCCAGTTTCCACTCGTGGGGATCCATGATTTGTCTGCTTAACACATCTGCTAAGGAGTTCTGTGCTCCGGCAGAAACCTTGCCTGAAGACTTAGTTGTAAACTGAGAGCAGTCTCCCACAAAATCATTGCTTGCCTGCATAGAGGATAAGAATGTGTTCCCCTTGCTTGTTGATGAACCACATGACAGTTGTGTTGTCTGTTAGAATCAACACCTGCCCTGGAAGAAGTAAATCCTTGAAAGCTATTAATGCAAACTGGACTGCTAACATCTCCTTCATGTTGATATGTAGATGTTGTAGTCTGGCAGGCCACTTGTCTTGTATCCACTTTCCATTTAGATGAGCTCCCCAAGCTATGTCTGAGGCATCTGTCGTTAAAATCTGACTCGCCTCTGGCCGGGTCACAGAGAGTCCCTTGTTTAGGTGACATTCCTGAGCCCACCACAAAAATTCCTTTTGAATGCAAGGTATTATTTGAATGACAGTGTCCAGATCCTGGCAGTGCTGTGTCCATACATTTTTGAGATACCATTGTAGCTTCCTCATATGCAGTTTGGCATTGGGAAGCACCAGAATACAAGATGCCATGAACCCTAAGGCTTGAAGGACTGTCCTTGCAGTCAGCCCGGACTGACGAGATAGCTGATGGAAGTAAAGGGATAGACTCTTTTGTTTGTCCGGGGTTAAAAAGGCCATCTGGGATGCTGTATTCAGTCTCACACCCAGAAAGCACATGTCCTGAGAGGGTACTAGACTGGGCTTTATTTCGTTCACAGAATACCCCAGGCATCTTAGCACTATCACATATTCCAAATGATGAAGAAGCTCTTCCCTTCCTTGAGCCAGAATCAGGCAGTCGTCCAAATAAGGATAGATCTGTATTCCTTTTAGCCTGAAAAAAGCAATCACTGGAGCCAGAACTTTCGTGAACACTCTGGGCGCAGTAGATAAGCCAAAGGGCAATGCAGAGAACTGATAGTGAGAAGTCCCAGCTCGAAAACGCAGATACTTCCTGCAACTTAGTCTGATAGGAACATGAAGGTAAGCCTCCTTGAGATCCAAAGTTACCATCCAATGATCTTTGCCCAGCAGAGGTAAAAGCTGCTGCAACGTCAACATCTTGAACTTGGGAATGTCCAGATAAGTGTTGAGGATAGATAAATCCAAAATTGGTCTCCACGTGTTCCCCTTCTTTGGTACTAGGAACAGGCGAGAATAAAATCCTAGGCCCCTTTCTGGCATAGGAACCGGCTGTATGGCCCCTATTTGGAGTAACAGTGAAATTTGCTTGTGAGCCTCCATTCTTTGTTGAGGAGGAATGTCTGGCATGCCTTTGAAAGGAGGCAAGGTACGGAAATAAAACCTGTAACCGTGATGAATGATATCCAGTACCCATTTGTCTTGGGTAATCAAACTCCAATTTTCTTTGAAAAGTGCCAACCTTCCTCCCAAAGGTGCTGCCAGGCGAGAAGGCTCTGGCAGCTGAAACGGTAGGTCATTGGGTCTGTTTACGAAAGGACTGACCCCTGCCCTCACTCGAAGACTGTGCAGGAGAACTCCCTGTTCTAGGCCTGAAAGAGCCCTGACCTCTGCCCCTGCCACGTCTAGATCTACCCCTAGACTGGGAATCATAAGAAGGATACGTCCACCCTTTAGTAGGCCAATTTCTACTAAACTTTGGAGGCTGAACCTGCAAAAAATCTTTAACAGTCTGCATAGACTTTGCCTTGTCTTCCATTTTCTTTAAAACTGCCTCAACAGGAGAACCAAACAAGACATCAGACTGCAAAGGTGCATCCAAAATCCTAGTTTTAACATGGTCAGATAAATTTTGATCCCTCAGCCAGGCATGCCTGCGAAGAACTGACCCAGTGGCAGCCACCCTAGACGAGGCCTGTACAGCATCAAAACCACATTGCAAAGAATGCTTACCCACCTGTTCAGAAACATGCACTAAATCTTGTAACTCTTTACAGTCAATACCTTCCGCCAGAGCATCAACCTTAGATTTCAACTGAGAAAGGAGATAATTTTGATATTTCAACATGTGAAACTGGCAATTCAAAGCTCTCATGGCTAGAGTGGAAGAAGTATAAACTTTCTTTCCCCATCTATCCCAGGCCCTGGCCTCTTTATCTGAAGGAACCGGATTCTTGACAACAGAAGCCTTAACACCCTTAGGCCCCTGGCTAACCGTTTCTGGGTCTGCCCTAGGACTCTTAAAAAGATACTTATGAGCTTCAGGCACCCTGTAATACCTATCTGGTTTAACAGGAGCAGGAGGCAAAGAATCAGGATTAAGAGAAGCCTCTGCAAACACATCTTCCACCACATTCAGAACAGGAGGTATAGCTAAAGGCCTATGCTGGGGTAAAAACAAAAATTCCCTAAGCCTTTTCCTGGAATCAGAGAAATCCTGACCTTCCCATTTAAAATGCTCTCTCATGGAGTGAAGGGTCTCTGAAAAAGAAAAATCCTCAGGAGGAGAAGCAGAAGGAGTAGAATCATCCACATCAGAATCAGAATAATGAGAATACTCCTGCAAGTCTTCAGCCGAAGACTCAGACACATCCGAAGCCTGCTCATAATCCCCCAACACAGGTTCCATCCTAGGCCTCTTATCAGGAGGGGGCATAGAGCCTCTAATTAAAGTAATTAAATCTTCTGCCATTTTAAGCATGTGCTTCTTGGGCACAGAACCTGAAGAACTAGGAGGGACACCCACAGAAGCAAAACTAGACCTACCTCTAGGAGAAGCCTTGGAAGCAGAAAGAGAAGGCCTAGACACCTTAGGAAGGGAGGGGAGTACAGTTATCTGAGAAGCCCCTACAGCCTGACCTGCCTCCTGGGAGGCCACATCCTGTAAAAACAAAGTTTCTCCCTGGGACTCCAGAGGCCTCCGTCGGAACCACCGGTTCCACTGACGCCTCTAAAGAACCGGCGTCCGGTTCGGACGACTCCTCTAACCTAGGTTTAACTGCCTTGTCCTTGCGCTTCTTTGAGGAAGCCGCCGGAGCATCCGACGGCATATTGTAATTGCACCGCTTCCGAAGACCAACCTGGCACAATCCAACCTTCGCTTTATAGTGCGTTTATTGAACCTAGCACAAAAGCGACACCCAACAATGTCGTGCTCAGGTCCCAAACAAGGTATACACAAATTATGGTAATCCCTATGCGGTATCTGTTTCCCACAAGAAATACAGTTATTCACTTTTTCTGACATCCGGTAAACCACTGAGGCAAGAAAAAAAAAAAATATTACCCAACGCGGTACTTAACCAACTCTGACTTCGGTCTGAAACTCCGAATTCGAAATATTTCAGAACGCCGAACGGCACTTGCAACACTGCTTCTGCATCGGACCATGCGGCAAAAAAGACTGAGGATATGACGTCGGTCATGCGCATTTGTACCCTGACGTTCTGATGTCAGTCAAATGCGCCTTTGACCGACGTCAGCCTTATACTCTGATATTCGGGCCGACCGAGGGACAGCGGACTACCCAAGTGTTAGGACTGCAGCAATGTGAGATGAAGAACATCAATCAGATGCTCTGGATACTGCAACTGTAACACTAAAATGGTTGTTTATTGTTTATTTGGCTACTTGTTCATCTTGTTCAGCATACTATGTTGGAAAAACTATTAGAAAGTTGAGGGAACGTATAGTTGAACATATTAGAGATATAAAAAAGGAAAAAAACTACGAGTTCCCTATACACACAGTCAAAAATGTCAAAACTTTGAGATTTCTATTTTTCGTGATAGAGTTGCACAATACTAACAAAGGAGGTGATGAAAAGACTTTACTGGAGGCAAAAGAATTCCTATGGCAACTGAGATTAAATGCCAGCATTACACCGGGTATCAATGAACACATATCTATAGCTAGTATATTAAAATACAAGTCATACTTTATTTGATCTTGGCTACAACAATTTAAGTTAATATGGTTATTAATCACATACAAGTATTTAGTTTTTAGGACCTTTAATATCTACTGTACCATTTTATATATTTTATATATATAAAAATTTTTTTAGTAACTATTAACAGTTGATTTTTATGTATTTTGACTAGAAAATAATTAGTTTTAGCATAACACAAGCTTTTATGCACAAGTTTTTATGCTATAGTATTTTTATCAAAAATTTTTCATAGGATGTACCTGTGTATATTCAACATACGTTTTTTCATATTTACGATATATTTCTTAGGATTTTATTTAAAAATATAGTAATATACATGTAGTGTGTTTTTGTATCATACTATATTTACATGCGTTTATACTGTTATATTTTAGCAAATTCCTATGTCTGTATTTTATGGAAATTTCATTTTAAAAAGTTGCTGGGCGTTGTGCTGTAACTAATATCAAATTACCAATTTATTAATTAACAATTGTATAAATATGGATGTCGGTAAATGAATCATTTAGTACTCTGATGATGCCCAGAATATGTACGGGTGAAAGCGCTTAGTACTTCTATTTTACTGTATTTTATTTCTATTTGTTTTATTTATCATTACACTAGTTTTCAGCGTTTGACACTGTTGCCTATCTTAGTTTTCCTGATCTATACTAATGTTGCTTCCTTATCCACCATCATCTTTAAAACTCCCACTAACTATATGCAACTTCACTCCAAATACTCTTAACCACTACCACTTCTCTGACCTATCCCACAGTACCATTTCCCCCTAGTTTAAGCAGAAGAGTCTCCCTTCTCATGCAATTTACCCACACACAAGCATACCAATACCTCCTCCAAGACTTTAGTATTTTTATGCTTATAATTTCTGCATTACCTCTACTAAACTGTATGTTTATACAATTATTTTTATTCTTACCATATATTGTTACCTATTATATTTTCTAGATTGTATTGTGCATACTTACTTTTGCCTATGTAAACTTCATACTTACCGTATCTTACTACATGTTATGGAGATAGTCTTCCCGGGCCTCCGCTGAAAATGGACAGCTATGCCCAGTCAGACACTCCCGGTAAATTAGAAGTCATGTACCTACCATAACGTTCCATGTTAGTTGTCTTCTCTCGCCTTCTTTCTTGCTTGATGGGTTCGGAGCCAATCCTCGGCTCACTGGCGACTTGCTAAGCTCGAGAGTCACTTTTACCAGCTCGAGGCAGCCCCATATCCCATGATGCAAGGCAGTAAATACCCAGATCTCGTTTGGTACCTAGAGGGAAAACTGCCTAGCATAAAAAAACTTTCCACTAAGGAAAGAAGAGCAATTAGCCCAAGGGCTGTAAGGGGAAACCAGATAATCAAACTGTAGAACTACTGGTGCCCAAGGAAGAGATCTTCCAGAGACAAGGGAGAACAAGGTCTGTCCAGGCAAGGGGGACAGGAGGGAGGGTCGCAAGAAAGAATGCGAGAGAAGACAACTAACATGGAACGTTATGGTAGGTACACAACTTCTAAATGTTAAGTTGTCAATCTCGCCTTCATTCTTGCTTGATGGGACCGCGTCCCTAGCACCTCTATCCTGGGTGGCTCAATGGAACAGACTCTCGAGAACCGTGGAACCAAAGCTAGCTCTATCCCTGGAGGCCAAATCCAATTTGTAATGAGAAACAAAGGTATGAGGAGTGGCCCAAGTGGCTGCTGCACAAATAGTATCTAAGGGTAGCCTAGCCTGAAAAGCTGTAGAAGTGGCTAGGCCTCTAGTGGAATGTGCTTTGGTTTTGAGCCCAGTTGTTTGCCCCTAAGTTGATAAATGTCGGAAATGGTAGAAGATAGCCATCTAGATAGGGTCACTTTGGAAACAGGGAGGCCTTTCTTATTTTCAGCATAAGAAAGAAATAGCTGATCAGATTTTCTGAATTGCTTTGTTCTGTCCAAATAATATCTGAGTTGGCGGTGAACATCTAGGTAATGCAACTTTTGTTCTGATCTGTTGGAATAATTAGGAAAAAATACAGGAAGATCAATGGATTGATTTAAATTTGTTTTTGAAGCAACCTTGGGCAAAAAGGATGGATTAGTTCTCAAGGAAACTCTGTCCTTGTGGAAGACCAAATAAGGAGGACGAACAGAGGGCATGAAGTTCTGACACTCTCCTAGCCGAGGTAATAGCGACCAGGAAGAGTGTCTTCCACGAAAGAAACTTTAGTGAACATGAAGCAGCTGGTTCGAAAGGTGGAAGGAATTAAGGATGTCAGCACTAGATTTAGGTCCCATTGTGGTGGAGGGCTTCTGACAGGAGGCTTCAGGAGAAAAATTCCTTTCAGAAAAGCTTTACAAAGCTTGTGGGACAATGTTGTGGTCTGCAAACCCGACATGAAAGTTCGAGATTGCTACCAACTGAACTTTAACTGTGGAAGATGAAGAACCTGAGTGAAAAATCTCCGCTAGAAAATCCAAAACCGTATGAACAGGGGCAGTAAAGGGATCTATGTTCCTCGATTTCGCCCAAAGGCAGAAACGTTTCCACTTGCTAGTGTAAATCCTTCTGGTAGAGGATTTAAGAGAAGCTACTATGATATCTCTAACTGGGTTAGAGATCATAGGAAGCCTGGCTAAGGAAGGAAGTGGAGCAACCAAGCTGTGAGGTTGAGAGAAGGAATGGACCGATGCAGCTGACCCGACTGGTTGCCACGGCTGCACCAAAAGATGACGATGAAGGAACGGAAACCAAATCTGACGAGGCCAATAAGGGGCAATGAGAATCATATTGGCTCTCAAAACGGTAGCTTTCTGGAGTACCTGTGGTATCAATGGAAAGGGAGGAAAGGCATAAAGTCGTCCCTGGGGCCAATCTTGGGTAAGAGCGTCTCTGGGGGGATGGCCCGGAAGAGGGAAGAGAGAAGAAGTCTGGGCATTTGCTGTTTTGGGGAGTAGCAAAAAGATTGCAACATGGGCGGCCCCACTTCTGAAAAATCTCCTCCACTATAAAATGGTTGAGAGACCACTCGTGAGGCAAGAGAATTGCTCTGCTCAATTTGTCCGCTAGTATGTTGGGCGGCCCCACTTCTGAAAAATCTCCTCCACTATAAAATGGTTGAGACACCACTCGTGAGGCAAGAGAATTGCTCTGCTCAATTTGTCCGCTAGTATGTTGGTTTTCCCAGGGATATGCGTTGCTACCAGAAACCGATGAGAGGAGATAGCCCATTGTCAAAGCCTGAGAGCCTCTCGACACAAGGGATAGGACTTGGTTCCGCCCTGCTTGTTGATGTACCACACTACTGACATGTTGTCCATGTGAACTGCAATCGTTCCTAGTGGAAGAAAGTCGTTGAGGGCTTGCAACGTTAAAAGCACTGCTCTCATCTCTAGGACATTTATGTGCAGGTGGCATTTGAACGGTTGCAACGTCCCCTGAACCATCCTGCCCTGATAATGACCCCCCCACCCGATCAGGGAGGCGTCCGTAGTGACTGTGGCTACCGGGGCCGGGGAAACAAAGGGTCTGCCCTGATGGACTTGGGGAGAGGAAATCCACCAGGATAGATGGTTCCTGCAAGTTTGTGTCACCAGGATCTGGTGACGCATGGGAAGCTGTTGGAAGGACCATTGGGTGAACAACATCCATTGCAAGAGACGCATGTAAAAACGGGCCAAAGGAAGAAGAGTGATGGCAGCTGCCATGAGGCCCAATACTTTCAGGACCAGTCTGGCTTGCACCTTTTTGCTGGCAAGAATGATCCGCACATGGTTTTGGATATCTAGGATTCTCTGGTCTGTTAGGTTTGCTGACATCCGAGCAGTGTCTAAATTTGCGCCTATAAAAGTAATAGATTAGCAGGGCAATAAGGAGGACTTTTTGTAATTGACCGAAATTCCTAACTGACTGCAGAGACGTAGGGTGTAATCTCTGGCTTGGAGAAGTTGATGCCTGGTGGTGGCTGAGAGGAGCCAGTCGTCGAGGTACAGAAACACCTGGAATCCTTGACGTCTCAGGTGAGCCGTGAACACTCTGGGGGCTGTAGTGAGACCAAAGGGAAGGGCTCAATTGAAAATGACTGGTCCCCAGCCGAAAGCGGAGAAAACTTCTGGAGTGTCTGTTGATTTTTATGTGATAGTACGCATCCTGAAGGTCTATGGAGCACATCCAGTTGTCTTTGCCCAGAAAGGGCAAAATCGATTGAAGTGTGACTATCCGAAATCTTGTCTTTTTGACAGACTTGTTTAGTCTGCTGAGGTCTAATATTGGTCTCCAGTCTCCCGTCTTTTTGGGGACCAAAAAGAACCTTGAGTAGATTCCGGACCCTAAATGATCTGTTGGTACTGGCTGGATGGCCCTTTTTTTTAGAAGCTTTGAAACTTCTAGTTTTGCAATTTCCCTTAGACCGTGGAACGTCTGGAAGGGAACCTTTTTGAGGGAAGGGGCTTTCCTCGAAAGGAATCTTGTAACCCTCGGATATGATCGACTGTACCCATTTGTCTTGAGAGAGGGAAAACCAGGCTTCTGGGTACAGCGATAATCTTCCCCCGACTGCCTCCAAGGGTGGACAGTCGGGCAACACCTCAGGGATGCTGGAAGGGCTGGTCAGAGAGAGGCTCTCTGCTGCCCTGGTTCTGCGGACCCCCTTTGCCCCTAGGGCGGCATCTATTGTTATTACCCCCTCTGCCTCTAGGGGTAAACTGACCACGTGTGTCCGGCGTGACTCCCTGAGATTTTCGGAACCACATCTTCCCCCCCCTTCTGTCCCTTAGGATAAGGCTTAGAAGGGGTGGAGAAACAGACTCCTACGGCAGAAAGAGTCTTGCAGTCTTGCTCACACCTGGTCAACGTATTCTTCACTTGAGGGCCAAACAATGTTGACCCATCAAAGGGAGAGTTTGCGAAGGACGCCTTAAAGGGGTCTGCAAAATTACAGAGCAGCATCCAGGACTGGCCAAGAGCCACTCCTGTCCCTGCAGCTCTACTCTCCATCTGCTGCATAAGAAATTAGCATGGAGGAGTTGGTTATGGAGTTAAGGATTCCTAGCTGAGAGGCAATCTTTTCCTGAGCCCCTGTAGCTGAAGGATCCTGTACAACTTCACCTAATTCCTTAAGGATGTCCCTTTGAAGTCTGGTGAAGTGACATAAATAGTTCAGCGAACGCATGGCAAACGTCGCTGAGGAAAACATCCGCTTACCATACCTGTCCATGGTCCTAGACTCCTTGTTAGGAGGATGGACTGGTACGGAAGGATCTGCAAGTTCCTTTTTGGTGGCGGCCGCCACCACCATGGCATCAACAGGGACACCTTTTGTAAGAAATTGTTTCTCGGTAGGGGCTGTAATAAATTTAGAAGGCCTCCTGGGAACTGGTTCCACGGAATCAGGAGATGCCCACGCCTTCCGAGCTATCACCTCCATGAGGGGGTCGAAAGGCGGATACACCCAGGAGGTGGGGGGTCGAGATCCAAAGGCCTCTAGGTATACCGACTCATCCTCGGAGGGATTAATGGAGGGCCAGTTTCCCCTCTGTTTTAGGGGTTCTAGGATGTCTGAGAAAGAGACATCCTCAGAGGGGGATCTTGGGGATCCCTCCTACTCATCTAAGTCAGTATCTGAAGTGGTAGACTCAGGGGAGTCTAGGTGCTTCCTCTTACAGGTCCTCTTACGTGGAGGATCTCCTGACGGATCAGGAGAATCCTCGGAAGAGGGGGTTCTTCCCAGTGGGGAAACTTGAGGCGACGGATCTCTCAGTCCGGGAGCAAGAGAGTGGGAAGAGATATCTACAGGCACCATAGAGGGAGGAGCTAAGGGAATAGACTGACTGAGCCCGGGGGCCAGCACACTCCTCATCACCTCAAAGGCTCCCCTCCCAGGGAGATCCGAGAGACCCCGTTCTGAAGAAACAGGGGCTACCGGGCCCACCGAAAGGGAAGGCTCAGAGGCAGATGTCGGAGCCGAGCTCACCAAGGCCGAAGCCCCGAGGGGAAGAGCAGGGTCGGACAAGGGTCCGATGCCACTCACCCCCTCGGAGCAGACCAGGGAAGCCCGACCACCGGATCCCTCCAAGGAAGGTCTCGAGGAGGAGATGAGTAGAAGCTGAAGGAGCAGAAAGGGGTGGTATCTGCCCCGCAGCCGTAGCAGTGACTATTCCAAAAGACTCCGGCTCCGAGCTCTGGAGGAGAGTCGAAGGAGGAACTTGAAGAGGAGGATGTAGGCTAGTAGTCGTCTGTTGAGACGGACTATGAAGCATTTGGGCTAGTGCCTGTGATTTTAACAATCTGCTTACCACTCTCTCCAAATCATGGTCTGAGAGCCTGGAAGACTTAGATCGGCTCCGATGGCTCCGCTCAGAAAGAAGAGGAGAGGTCGGAGCCGAAAGTATAGGCTCCAAAGAGGAAGACCTGGACAGCTTCCTCGACGAAGCCATCGGAGCCGAACAACCCTCGGTTCCAGATGGAGCCGACAACTTATCTGCTCCAAGCCTGGTCAAAGATGTGTCGGTTCCAGCCGGAGCCGACACAGGCAAGGAAATAATGGTATCGGAGCCGGCTGGCGCCGATACCGAAGCCTTAGACACATGGTGGTCGGAGCCGGTAGGAGCAGACACCAATGTGGCAGTTAAAGTATTGGCACCGATAGCCATCGGTGCCAAAGATTTAGCCAAAATAAGATCGGCTCCAGCCGGAGCCGATCTCGACTCCAAAGGAGTCGGAGCCAGGGCCAAAGGCTTAGTAGCAGAAGCCTGGGAGGTCTTAGAGGGCTGACCCGAAGCAGACTTGGCCGGGGAGCCCTCTGGTTTAAGTAAGCCCCTTAAGATTAGTTTATTTCTCCTTTCCTGCAGGACTCTCTGGTTGAAGGAGTGACAAATAGCACAGGAGTCCTGCAGGTGGAGAGATCCCAGGCAATAAATACAAGTGTGACCGTCTGTCAGAGACATTTTCTGACAGCACGAGTCACACTTCTTGAAGCCTGAGACCCTCGGTTCTTTGGACATGGTGAGAAGTACACAAACACTCACAGTCCCAGACTCAGAAATTTAACTTAAAAAGGGAGAAAACAACACACACCCTGACAGGAAGGGATGGGAGAGGATTAATGGCCCGACTAAGTAAAACAACTAGGGAAACAGTACACTAGGAGTTAGAGACTAAGTGACAAATATACTATAATCTGTGAGAAATATATGGAATGGGGCAACTAAATTCTGAATAAAAAATTACTTACCAAGAGCTGGTAAAAGGAGGACCTCATCAGCGAAGCGGCAAACGAGATCTGGGTATTTACCGCCTTGCATCATGGGATATGGGACTGCCTCGAGCTGGTAAAAGTGACTCTCGAGCTTAGCAAGTGCCGAGTCGGAGCTGAGGATCGGCTCCGAACCCATCAAGCAAGAATGAAGGCGAGATTGACAACTTAACATCAAATGTAAATAAATTTCAATAACACTAGTGTCAGGCAGCCAACTGTATGGAAGGCAATGAAGAAATCTGTGAACCAGTCCAGCCCATGGTGCAGAGGGATAAAAACCTTATTGCATTCCAGAAGAATCTGTTCAACTAGCATCATCATCATGGATGCTGAACGGACCAGACAGAGGGAAGATGTGAATGAGCAACTGATGCTGCCTCACCTATCCTGAGGGAAGGAGGCTACCTATGCTCACATAAATAAAAGCATTTAGGGTGTGTTGAGTTCCACACTGCAAGTGGTATACTGTTTGGTCAGGAGGCTGCATATGTGCAGAAGTGTGCATGCACTTTTCACAGGTAGTGACTGCAGACATCAAAGCTGCAGTGAGCTAGGAAAGGTTTAGGGCACACTCCCTGCCAGCAATATAATGTTGGACCAGTGTTCCTTGATCTTCTCGCTAGCCTTAGTCAGGTTGAGTGTGGTAGACCCAATGAATGAGAAGAGGAGCTATTGGTAGCTGACGGTGAGTTGCAGGAGGGGGAAAATACTGATCCAAATATAAGGCTCTCTACACTCCATCCATACATGTCAGAAAGACCACAGGAATATTGGGTTTCCCATGGAAGTCTTTACCAGGGGTGACATACTGGAAGCAATGTTTAGTCTAAAGTCAGCAACGTTAAAGGTTATGGAATTCAATTACAAAGTTGGGATGGAGCATTTGAAATGCTGGAATAATCCTCAGAAGACAAATGCAAATTGTGGAAGGAGAAAAGCATATACAAGTACTAAAACACCAACATAGTTATTAATAAACACTACAGACACCCCCCAAAAAAGTCCTAATTTTTTCCCCCAAGGAGGGGACTATTAAAGCTCACAAAAAGTACCAGGAGTGCACGGCTGAACATAAATCTGATTTTTAATCTGTATTCTATTCTTGTCTCTTGCCTTGATTTCTATTCCTCTACACATCACTCTTGTTTTGATTACATCTACAACTCAAGCCAATTCTGTTTTTCTTACTCTACCACTTCAACACATCTTTACATTCAAACAGCTGAACCAACATAACACTGGATTAAAATATGGTTATTTGCATTAACTTACTCAATACTTGAGAAAAACAGTTACTAGTACAAATAATGATGCATCTTGTTACTGTTGTAATGCACTTGTAAATGTGCTCTGTTTTACAGTGTATGATTTTAGAAATGAAACTGAAAATACATAGAACTATAATCATAATTTGCTGTGATGTCCACTCCTACAAACTACTTTTGTATTTTTCTTTCTCATCATACTTAGGCTTTTTCTTAGTGAGAATCCTACACCTGAATCTTTAGGAGACTCTTTAAATTAACTTGATAATGTGATTTTCAAATGCATGGCTTCCTCCTCTTCCACTTCCTCGAGACCTGAAGATCAACCAACCAGACAGGGTTGACTGATGGCCAAACCAAATATGGCCTAACAGAAGTCATCAGCCAGATTTCATTCACTACACTTTGACTTTGTGGATATGCTCCATGGGTACGCACACAAATGTCTAAAATGGCTTTAAACTCTCAGATAAAATTGCTGTAAATGCAGACGTGTCAAAATGAGTCTGATCCAGCCATATGTAAGAAAGAAAGTACAGTTGTGTACACTTACCATAAATGTAGATGTTAGAGTGTCTTCACTGTTGCAGTCATGACTGTAGGGTTCTCCCCTGCCGTCAGGCAGTCCTCGGTCAGCCAGAATCCCAAAGGCTGGGTCCGGCGTCGGCTGTTCAGCCCTGCTCCCTGACGTCAGAGCGCCAGGAGTACAAAGCTGACAGCAGACGCCATGTTCTCCAGGTTTTTCTTGCCCCAGATGTCAGGTGCTCCAAAATGAGTAAGATCCCATACCCTTTGCAAATACACATCAAAAGAAGGGTGAAGGGAACCACACAAAAGAAAAAAGAGGGGACAGGAGGGAGGGAAACCCAGACTGCAACAGAAGACACTCGAACAGCTACATTTATGGTAAGTGTACACAACTGTACTATGTTCATCGGGTTTCACTGTTGCAGTCATGACTGTAGGGTTGAATCCCAAAGCAGAATAAAAGGGAGGTGGTCATAAAGAAGAGGGGGTGGCTAAAAGGCCCTGCAGAACAGCAGAAGCAAAGCCTGCCCTAGACTTAGAGTAGAGAGATAGATTGTAGTGCTTGGAAAAAGTATGCACTGAACTCAAAGTTGCAGCTTCCAAAATGTCTTTGGTAGGAACTCCCCTGAGGAAGGCAGCTGAAGTGGCAGCAGCTCTAGTAGAGTGAGTCCTTATACTCCCTGGGATTTGCTTTCCATGGTGTGAATAACAAAATCTGATTCCATGAGCAATCCATTTAGAAATGGTCTGTTTTGACATGGCTTTACCTTGGGAACTTGAAGCATAAGAAACAAACAATTGCTCTGATTTCCTGATGTCCTTGGTTCTGTACAGGTAAAAACGTAGTGGTCTGTGTATATCCAAGGAATGTAAGATCCTTTCCCCTTTATTTTGAGGAATGGGGAAAAAAGTTGGCAAGTGAATAGTTTGATTTAAAGCCACTTTGGAAACCACCTTAGGCATGAAAGTAGGATTAGTCCTTAAAGACACCCTGTCTTGATGAAAAATAATATAAGGTTCCACAGCCATGAGAGCTTGCAACTCCGAAACTCTCCTGGCAGAGGTCAGAGCTAACAGAATGGCTGTCTTCCAAAATAAAAACTTGATGTCAGAAGTGGCAGCAGGCTCAAAAGGAGGTAAGGTGAGTTTTTCCAAAACATAGTTGAGATCCCAAGCAGGAATGGGAGGAGATCTAGGGGGCCTTAAGTTCTTAGCTCCTCTGAGAAACTGTCTCATGAGCTGATAGGAAAAGATAGGAGGGTCTGTATTATAATGAGCAGAAACGGATCTTTACGGAAGAGAAAGAGAGACCCTTATGTAAGAGGTCAGGTAAAGTAAAATCAGAGGAATGTTAGGAATAAGAGGATCGGAGTCCTAGGCCTGCATCCAGGAGCAAAATCTTTTCCATTTTCCTGCATAAGATTTTCTAGTGCGAGGACGTCTGGCTTCTAAAATGACATCCATAACCTGCTTGGGTAGGAGAGAATGAATCAAAGACCCTGGATTAACCAGGCCGCCAGGCTGAGAGTCTTGACATGGGAGTGCAGAATCTGACCCTGGTGCTGGGACAGAAGGTTCGGAGTCTGTGGTAATACCCAAGGGGCTCCAGGCAAAGGTTTTTCAGAGTTGGGTACCAAAATTGTCGAGGCCAATTTGGGGCCAGCAAAATCATCTTGGGCTTGTCCTGTTTGATCTTTAATAACACCCGTGGAAGAAGAGGTAGAGGCGGGAAGGCATACCCAGAGAGGTTTCTCCAACTGAATGATAGTGCATCCACTTTCCAAGCTAGTTCCTGGAAAGTCCTGGTGCAAAAAATCTGTAGTTGATTGAGGTGGGATGCAAAGAGGTCTATGTGAGGACATCCCCAGACTGCTGTAATCATCCTGAATATTTCGGTGTCCAGCATCCATTCGTGTGGATTCGACAGGTTTCTGCTCAGACCGTCTGCCAGGAAGTTTTGCTTCCCTGGTAGAAACTGAGCTTGAAGGTCCAGTTTGCAAGCTAGAGCTGTGTTCCATAGATTCACAGCTAGTCTGCAAAGGGGATAGGAATGAGATCCCCCTTGCTTGTTTATGTACCACATAACTGTGGTGTTGTCTGTCCGTATCAGTAGCTGTCCTGGTTGTAGAAGATTCCTGAAAGCCAATAGAGCGTTCTGTATGGCTAACATTTCCTTTAAATTGATATGCAGGAGCTTCTGATCCTTTGTCCAAAGGCCCTGCAGACAGTTGCCCTGACAATGGGCTCCTCATGCATAATATGAAGCGTCCGTGGTTAGTATCCGAGTGGCTAGAGGCAGACTGAAGGGTTTTCCTATGTTTAGAGTACATGCCTTGGACCACCAAAGGAATTCCTTTTGGAGACTAGGCAGGACGGTGATCTGTATGTCTAAACTGTGGCAATGCTGAGACCATACACTTTTTAGGTACCACTGAATTTTCCTCATATGTAGTCTTGCATATGGTACGAGAAGGATGCAGGAGGCCATGTAACCCAAAGCCTGCAGGAATTTCCTTGCAGAAAGCGGAGTTAAAGTTGCCAAGGTTTTGAAAGTTGAAGCCAGCTGTAATTATTTTTCGGATGTCAGAAATGCCATCTGGGTTGTGGTGTTTAGAAGAGCACCCAGAAAAGTTATCTGTTGTGAGGGTGTCAAATTTGACTATGTTTACAGAGAATCCCAGGAACTTGAGAAGGTTCTGAACAAATTCTAGATGCTGGAGTAAGACATCCTTGCTGTCTGCCTGAATTAGACAATCGTCCAGATAAGGGTAAATTTGAATTCCCTTGAGTCTGCAATAAGCTACTACTGGAGTCAGGCATTTGGTGAAGACCCTGGGCGCAGTAGACAATCCAAAGGGCAGCGCAGAGAATTGATGGTGCCTCGATCCGGCCCTGAACCGGAGGTATTTTCTGCATTCTTGCCTGATGGGAATGTGTAAATATGCCTCCTTTAAGTCCAAAGTTACCACCCATGCATTTTTGGTCAGCATTGGAAGTAGCTGATATAGAGTAAGCATCTTGAATTTTGGTATCTCGAGAAAAGAGTTCAAGACTGACCGATCCAGAATGGGTCTCCATGAATTTTGCTTTCTGGGGACTAGAAAGAGCCTCGAGTAAAAACCTTGTCCCATCTCTGAAAGTGGAACCAGTTCTATGGCTTTCATAGCCAAGAGAGCCTCCACCTGGTTTAAGGCCTCTAACCATTGATGTTTTGGAAGATCCGGCCATCCGCTTGGTCTTGATAGGGTATGAAAATGGAATTTGTAACCTCTTGAAACCACATCCAGAACCCACTTGTCTCTGGCTATACGAGTCCAATTTAGGTGAAAAAGAAAGTTTTCCTCCGAGTGGGGCTTCCAGGCAAGAAGTTCATGCAGCCCAACAGAGGGAGTCATTGAGCCTGTTTTCTATGAGCTTGCGACCTGTCCTCTCCCTCCCCTAGGGGTGGAAGCAGTCCACTGTCTTGGTCTATAAGAGGCTTGCATTTGAAGCCTTCCTCGGGAGCGTCTGTATCTACCCCTCTGAGGCCTGTCTGAATTGGGAAAGGACCAATTTTTTGTAGGCCAATTCCTACTAAATCTGGGTGGCTGTACTTGTAAGAAATCTTTAACCGTTTGTATGGATTTTGCCTTGTCCTCCATCTTCTTTATCACCTCTTCAGCCTTAGGTCCAAACAAAACATTATGCTCAACAGGAGCATCCAATAACTTAGCTTTTACTTGATCTGGCAAGTTTTGTTCCTTTAACCAAGCATGCCTTCTAATGACTGTACCAGAGGCAGCAGCCCTACAAGAAGCCTCCAAGGCATCAAATCCACAGTGTAAACCATGCTTCCCAACTTGTTCAGTGGCATGCATTAAATCATGTAATTCCTTATCTGCACAGGCAGAAATGGAAGTTAGCTTTTGTTTCAAAACAGACAGAAGAAATTGCTGGTATTTCAGCATATAAAATTGACAGTATAAAGCCCTAATAGATAAAGTAGCAGACGTGTACACTTTTTTGCCCCATCTTTCTAAAGATCCGGAATCCTTCTCAGTGGGAATGGGGTTTTTGGCAGTAGCGGCCTTAACCCCATTAGGACCCTAAGAAATGGTTTCAGGATCAGCAGCAGGATTCTTGTATAAAAACTGGTGGGAATCAGGAACCCTATAATATCTGTCTGGCTTAACAGGAGCTGGAGGAAGAAAGTCCGGAGTTAAGTTAGCCTCCGAAAAAGCATCATCCACAATATCCAAAATAGGAGGGACAGCCAGGGGTCTATGTTGGGGAAGAAGAAGAAAATCCCTAAGTCTTTTCTTAGATTCAGAGTACCCCTGTCCTTCCCAGTGAAAATGTTCCCTCATTTCATGTAAAGTTTCCCCAAAAGAGAAATCCTCAGGGGGAGAAGCTGAAGGAATGGATTCCTCAGCATCAGAATCCTCATAAGGAGGGAAAGAATATTCCTGGTCAGAAAAAGAAACTGAAGAAACAGAAGCCTGATCAGAGGAGTCATAATACACTTCCTGCCTTGGCCTTTTATCTGAAGGGGGATGTGAACCCCTAATCATAGTAAGCAAGTCCTCCGCCATCTTAAGTAACTGTTTCTGAGACTTGAGTGCCGGATCAGAAGAGGCCTGAGCTATAGTCTTTGATTTGGAAGGAGTCTTTGCCTTTATTAAAAGCTGAGTAGGCCTGAAAACCCCTTCGGAAGCCGGTACCTGCACAGCGGCTCCGGACCCATCCGAAGGAGCATTGTCCGAAGGTCCTGCAACAGAAATATTCAAAGGCCTAGTTGGCTCCTCGTGGGAGTCCGTTTCGGCCATCGGTTCAGAAATGGCCGACGACAGGGGCTGCAAAAGCGCCTCACTGACGACAGCCGAACCTGAAGCTGGCTCTGCTTGTACAATATAGTCAGATTTGGACCTCGGAGGCCTGTCTTTATCCTTGCGTCGTTTGTGAACTCCGGTAGCCAGAACCGAATCAGATATTTTGTAATTAAAGCGCCTATCGAAGTAATGAAATGCAAAATCGTACCTTCGTTTAATCGTACGTTGATTAAATCTAGCACAAAACCGACAACTAGCTACGTTGTGGTCAGGGCCTAAGCAAGGAATATGGTAAGAATGAAAATCCTTATGAGGTATTTGCTTCCCACATGAAATACAATTATTAACTTTTTCTGACATCGGACTGGAGCAAGAAAAAGAAGTTTCCCCAACGGGGTACTTAGCTTTGAGTAGGAGAAGAAAGTCTTTGGACTGAAGTACGTTTAGCAAAAATTGTCAGGAGCCAGCCGACCGGCAAATGCGAACTGCTATCGCCGCATGGCAAGAAAGACTGGAGGACATGGCATCGGCTGTCAGCTTTGTACTCCTGGTGCTCTGACGTCAGGGAGCAGGGCTGAACAGCCGACGCCTGACCCAGACTTTGGGATTCTGGCCAACCGAGGACTGCCTGCCGGCAGGGGAGAACCCTACAGTCATGACTGCAACAGTGAAACACTATGAACATCTGGGATATTTCACGGCTTGCTCATTTAGACTGATGAGCCATAACCGGGCATCAGTTTTCTATCAAACTATAAACCTGAGGTAGCATCAGTAAGTAGCAACAGTTCTGTCATCACTTAGAGGATTTCAAAGTAAAAGCCCAGGTTTCTACGAAAACACGCTTGTATTCAGCAATCACTTGGCACTTTAATGTATCATCATTTACATAACTTAACATTTCGATCCATATCTGAGTGTTTCCAGACAGTACATCACGAAAAATAAAGATTTCATGAAATTTCAAGTTTTTAATTGCTCTGGTAGCAGAGCTCTTTAAGCACAACCACTGTATCCTACAATTGAGACAGAGTTCATATTACCACACCCCCTTACAAATGACAGATTTTCACATACAGACCCTCATGCAACAATTAAGTTCAAATTACCTGTGTATTTTATAGTCCCTTGGCACATACTTTTTCATGATTTCCAACAGGTCCTTGTCTGCATCTCTGCAATGGATAACTAGAGGTTTATTCAGTGACACTGCTAGCTGCAGCTGTGTTTCAAGCACCTAAAATCAAAACATACATAACAGCAAGGCTGAAATCCTTAAGTGCCTCAACTTCAAAGCAGCAAAAAAAAAAACTCTCCTGGATAATTCATAGATTGATTACAGATATGAAATTAACTTTTAAGAAGCAAACATATATATCTTTTGTACAAACTTGGTCACACTGGTTGAGTTGCTTGCTCCAACATACCTGCGTTAATCTCCACGCCACTCTTCCCATTGCTTTTCAGCTTATCTGTTTGCTCTGCCCCACAAATGGACATTTCCATGGTGCTGGGGGATGTGGGTTAAGCAGCCACCCAAATGACCCATTCATTTGTTTCCAATGCCACCACTGTGGGGGTTAAGGCATAAATCCGCCCATGGAGTGGAATGTAATTTGTACAAGGATGTTGGGGGTTCATTCGCACTACAACAGTCCTTGCCCCTCTGTGTATGCTCTGTTTAAAGCAGCAGATGTACAATGGACTTTGCAAAGTATGACCACACCTTCATATTTAATACACCCATCATTTCCAGCCCCTTTAAGACGCTTCCTGCAAACCTTGGTCTCCCACTGGTGACTTCAGCATGAAACATGCCCAGACTGTGGATCCTCCAACAGAGGCAAGCAGGCATAGCATCATTCCTCTTTACCACATGCCAGCTCCTTCAGTGCGTAGGATACCAATCAAACCCAGGTCACACATTTAGTGCTTTAGTCCTCAATGACAACACAGCCGACAAGAAATTATACCAGAGTACTTCAGTAAATACTCTGAAGAGTATGCAGCCTAAAGCTGTAACTGCTAGCGGCTTACCACAGACGGCACAGAAGTGCAAAAACTTAAACCAAATCAATTGCATTCCAAGATGAAATTTCAGCTTCTATATATTGAAAAAAGCAAACCACAATGATCAAAGCCACAACGGGCAACCTTTTCAGAGCACAGAGACAAAAATCAGAACTTCTATTCTAAGACATAGAACAGCCAGGCAGACAAACTTTGGTTGGATGGCAAAACCCCCTGTGATACTTTCAAAATATACATACTTTTAAAATAACTACGTTGTCATTAATTACAGTTTGCATACTTCCTCAAATTTGCCAGAAAACTTAATAAACTGTCTCCCAAGTGTTGCGGTGTTCAGCAGTGATATAAGTAGCTGTTTACCTCTGATCCTAAACAAGAAATCCAGCCTTGGACCATCTCTGAAGTGTGTGTGTGTGTGTGTGTGTGTGTGTGTGTGTGTGTGTGTGTGTGTGTGTGTGTGTGTGTGTGTGTGTGTGTGTGTGTGTGTGTAGGGAGCTGAGTGAGTAATAAGACATCTTCTACTATCTCAAAGATAAGGAGTTAGAGGACCCTGAAGCAATCATTACACACAGTAGTAGCGACTGCACGTTTGTGTAAATAGTGGCTGTTGGGTAACAAATCGTTCCAGTGCTGAAGGAAGAGTCTAAAAAGCCTGCACAGGGACCATTGCTAGCAGTGCTCCTCAAGGTGCACTCCAGCACCCAAAAGGAGAGAGCTTACTAGATTTCACTCTAAAGCAGAAGCCATGAACTACTATGGTGCAGAAAACACTTTCAGACCCTCCTCAGTCTGGGTTAGTAAGCTCCACTGAACAAGAGAGGGAGTCTCATTGGTATCTACACCCCACCATGTACCTAATATAAGGTGCAAGCCATAGCCCAGTGCCTCTCCCAGTCTCCCTACTCCCCATAAAAGTTGAGAACAGGCTAGGACTCCATCCTTCACTAATCAACTAATCAATGAGTGAAACAATGCAAGAAAAACTGGGAATCTATTTACTGACTGGACGTACCTCCTGGAAAGCAACATCTTTCCTCTCCATTTGACTGCATACTAGCAAAACATTAATGGCTGCATGTGGTAACAACCCCAGATCCCTTGGTAACAACCCCAGATCCCTGTAGCTTTTGTGTCTACTTTATGGCTGGACTGAACCACACTGGCATCTGTGTCAGCACTCAGCATCTTGCTCCTCTCCCCATCAGTATAGGCAGTGTGTTAGTGTGGGTTCTGGCTTACTAATGGATAAAAAGCATCACTTTGAGGGCTCTGGTGCTTTATGAAACAAACAGGAGCTTTTTTTTTTGTGAATCTCAGAATCTAGACTCAATATGGTGGGAGCAACAGAAAAGAACTGGCAGAGCCGAGGATAAGGTGTACTCCTTTATTATGTTATCTGACAGAGTCCTGACGAACAAGGAAGCTCCTGGGGAAAAATAGTAAACTGGAGCAGAGAGGGCAGAGCCAATTTTAGACCTACTGAGCAATGTATATGATGTTAGATTAATGCTATTTTCAAAAATCATTTTACTGTTACCAATCTAAAGCATGTTTTCAGAAGCTAGAAAGCTGTATTAAACTCACACAAATCTGTTTACCTTCTGCTGCTTAGAAACAACAGTTGAACATTTATGTGAATAGTCCAATCCCATTTCCCCAAAAGCAATCGCTTTGGGATGCTTCATGGCTTGAAGAATCGCTCTTTCTTGCAGTGGTGTATAGTAGCGTGCAAAATGTGGGTGACAACCAAATGCTCCCCAAACGTAGTCTTCTTTCAGCAAATCTTCCCAGAGTGAATTCCTTAATAATGTGCGAGGATCACAGAAATCAGCAATACATCCTTGAAAGTCTACTGGAAAGGTACTATCATAAATCCTTCGAAATTTTGAAAAAGTACCCTGGTATGAGAGTTTTGAATACAGCATATCCAGATGGCAGTGCGTATCAATGAATCCAGTGTGATCAATAGGTAAATTAGTGCACTGCCTTGTTTCAGTAAAGAAATTATTTGAAGTATGCATTGCAAACATACTACGAGAATTAAAGGAGCTGGAAGTTTTATAAGAATTCCAAGTACAAGCACTGTAATCATCTTCATGGCTAAAATTGTAAGAATTTGAACAGTTACTGTAAAAAGAGTTGTATCTGGCATTCGCACGGGACTCTGATGGAAATGGGCCACCCTTTTTAGCAGAAGTTCCACTGTAAGTGCCATAAATATTTTCAGCTTTATTGGAAACCAAACTGTAAGAATACAGACCAACATCAGAATTTCGTCTGCTGATTTCCTCTTCATAGCAGCACCAAGATGAGTCTAGTGAAAATGAACTTGAATTTTGCTGACAAACTGTGGTATCCACTTCTGAGCCATTCAAAGTGCTGCTGTCAGGAACTTGGTCGGGCTGAATCAAAGTGCTATTATTAAAGTCATCTGAATTCCAAGTGTGAGGTTCCGGATTTTTCTGAGAATACAGACGTGTTTCACAGCACTCAGGAACGGTCCACGAAGAACACACAGAATCTGTTTGGAGACCATTGTTTAAGACATGAGAATAATCCTGCCATGGACTGCAGTACAGATGCAGAGGATAAGTAACCACATCAGAAGAAAATGCAGGCACTGCTGAACTGATTGGGTTGTCAGATGAAACAGAATCTTCTTGGGAGAATCTTGCTAGTGGTCTTGTGTCTTCAACATCAGACCAGTCACTTCCAACAGAAACTTCATCAAACAGCTGAAACAAACAAAAACACAGAGATGAATGCATAAGTGCAAAACAACCATACGTCGCAAATATTTAGATTCCAATGTAAGGGTGTAGAGGCTTCATTATGCCAATACATTATTAGTATTCATTTAACCATCAGCATTTACAAAGAAACCAAACAGAAGGGGTTAATATTAGTTTAAAATAACCCCTTCACTTTAAGAGGTCAATCAGATTTGTTGCATAATCATTCTCCAATTCTGTTTTTTTTTTCACTCCAACCACTACAAAAATCAAACCATGATGCACTAAGTTACTGCTGTTGCAACTTATCTCAATCTTTATATTTTAAGCTATAAGCCACAGTGAACTTTTTCTCACTGTTGACAAACATCTGCATATTTACCTCCACATTTAACAACTCGAGCTTTTGCATATGTACTGTCACTTTCAAACCTCAAAGACCATCTCCTTTCTGTACCTACAAGCTTACAAAATGAACAGCAGTATGAAGGTCATTCCAGTCTCCTTTTGCTTACATCTTCAAAAGCTTACTAAAAAAAACTTGTCTCCATCAGTAAACTCTCATGATTGGTGCAACTGTTTTGTCCTCAAAGGTGCATCTTATCACAACTTTTATGGCTCATCTTGTATTGGGAAAACAGTAAACACAAATAAGACTTGGTCCATTATTCAAAAGTACTTTTACTCTCCCACATTTCCATTAATTATCCCCTAAGCTCCTCAAAACCCTTGAGACAATTATCCAATACATTAACATTTTCCCTTGCCTGAAGCCCCCAAACAAGTCTCGTCTACCAACTACATTTCCCCATAACTTCCAGACTCCCTCCTGCCCAAACTCCTCCCCATAACAAATTACAGAAAATGATGTGCCGCACAAGATTTTAGGATTTTACGACAGCAATTGGTAAGCTGTTACTGGACAGTCCATTGTTTTATGTTAAACCAACACTATCACTCTAGAATGAAACACCTGATTGTGTTCTAGTTTTAGAAAGCTCTAATAATGCTTTTCATACCATTTTTACTCAGTGCTGAATTTTAAAATCACCCACTCAGATAATGTGATATATCAATGTACATACATATACGGACGTATTATATAAAACACGTGCCTGTGACTGTACAAGTCTAAGAGTACCAGCTTTTAATAAAAATTAAAAGGTAGATTTGTTAGTATTTATTGGGAGCCTGGGTTATCGAAGTTAAATTAGCTTTTGTTTCAGCCCCCCCCCTAAACATATTTATCAGTGACATCACCAGTCTGAGCCTAAAAATTCTCCATTGTGATCAGTGTTCTATCCCAGTCAACAAAAATAAACTGCTTCACAAATGCAGGCTAGGTTACTGATTGCACTAGGTGCTGAAAAACAGTACATTAAAACAGAATGTATTACCTTGTGTGTGGTAGAACAGACCTCTCACTTCAATCCATACAGAGTAGTATATTCATAGAAGTTAAGTCTAAAATTTGCCCAGACAGTTTAAAGTCTGACAGTTGAGTTGAGAAGCCAGTTGCATTTCCCGTAACAAATTAAACTCTGCCACTCCAGAAACTGTCTTTGCATCATAACTACAACTGTAAAGTTATTATTTTTTTTTTTTATTATCACCAAGGTTCAGCCTTGATGGAGGTGTTAACAGTGACCAGTGTCAAAAATTTCAACAGAAAAAAAAACAATGGGACAAAAATGGGAAGTCCCTTTAACAGAAATGGCAAAGTCAAAGTAAACTGTCATTCAGATTCCATAAGTGCAAGTGAACAAAATTCCTTTACTCCAGGCTCTATGCGCAAACATCTAACATACAATTCACATTACTACATTTAACATTCCTACTATATATTTACTGTTTTACATATCAACAAGCATTTACTAAGCTAGAGAGAGATGGTATTTAGTGCAGAGAATTCCACAGTTGCTGCTTATTGCAGAGAATGCTGTTGTACCATCAGTGGATACTGCAGAAAAACAAGACTATACTTTTTTTTAGATTAATTGCACAGTATATTTAAGATTTTTAAGGTTACTGCACGCAAATATGCTTCTCACTGGTCATATTAACTACTGTCCCTGATGTCAAGTAGGATTGTAAATTGCTATTGGAGGTCAGTAGCCTAATGGCCTAGGGATAGAAGCTTCTACTAAATCTGGCTGTTTTGCAAAATAGCATGCTACGATAACGCCTCCCAGATGATAGGTCCAGGAACAGCCCATATGTAGGGCGAGTACAATCCATGATTATTTTCCAAGCTCTTGAGACAATGAGACTGGTGCAAGTCTTGAATAAATGGTAGAGTGGTTCTGGTAATCTTTTTTGCTGCTTTCACGACTCTTTGGAAGGATTTGCAGTCTATGGTGGAGCAGTTGCTTTTCCAAGCTGTAAAACTGTCAGGATGCTCTCAATTGTGCTCCTGCAGAAGGTCGCAGAAGGGTTGGTAGATTTGCCCTTCTCAACCTTTATAGAAAGTGTGGGCGTTGCTGCGATTTCTTGACAATGGCATTTATATTCACAGACCGAGATAAGTCTTCCAACATGTGTACCTCAAGAAACGTGGTGATTTTTACCTTCTCCACTGCTTCCCTATTGATTCTATGTGGGGAATGTTCCTTATGGCTTCTTTTGAAATCCACGATTACCTCCTTGGTCTTATTCACACCGAGTGCCATACTGTTACCACACCAAGTTATTACTTCTCATCTCCTCTCTACTGGCGGTTTCCTCCTCATTGCTGATGAGACCCACAACTGTGGTATCGCAAACTTGATTATATGATTAGAGCTGTACTTTGCAGTACAGTCGTACATTAGCAGTTTGAATAGCAGAGGGCTCAGAACATAGCTTTGAGGCACACCGGTGGTCAAGGTGATACTATTTGAGATGGTCTTTCCTGCACATACTGTTTGTGGCCTTTCAGTAAGGAAGTCCAGAATTCAACTGCAAAGTGGAATGCTGATACCTAGCTGAGTTAGCTTCTTTATCAATTGCTGAGGTATGACTGTTGAATGCCGAACTGAAATTAATGAACAACATGCGCACATAGCGGTTGCGGTTTTCCAGTTGGTCTAATGGAAGTGCCAGTAAAATAGCATTTATCGTAGAGCAATTTGGTTTGTACACAAATTGGAGTTGGTCCAAGGACGACGGAGGTCTGGATGTTAAGTGGTTCAGTCTTTCTAGGCCCTTCATTATTATGGTGGTGAGAGCCACAGGGCAGTAGTTGAGGTCATCTGGAGGACACTTCTTAAGCACGGGTATTATGGTGCTTTGCTTGAACCAATGGGACAAAAATGGGAAGTCCCTTTAACAGACAAAACAAGGTACTGAATATGCCTGTGAGTACAATTATAAACTGCCCAACACAATCTCTTAGGACCCTTCTCAGAATGATATCAGGGCCAGCCACTTTTTGCAGATTTATCCTCCTCAGGGTTCTATGGACATCAGTTGCATTTAGGTTGAGCACCTCTTCAATCTGGCTTGTTGGAGCTTTCATTGGTTTTGTGGTGTTTGCTTCTTTAAACCTGCTGATATATGTTGAGCTCGTTTAGGAATTCAGTGTTGTCCTCATACAGAGAAGTGGGCTTGTAATCCGTTATGGCCTAGATACTTCACCACAGTCGCTTCGTGTCCTTTTAGTCAGAGAAGTGATTTTGGAGTCTCTGACCATATGCCCTTTTCACCTCTCTCGCACCTTTCTTTATGCTTGCCCTGGCATGCCTGAGCTCATCCTTGTTTCCCTCTTTGAAGGCAGCAGTCTTTACTTTCAGGAGCTCATATACTCTACTTGTGAACTGAGGTTTCTGGTTGGTCCATGTGATGATCCACTTGTTTACTGTTACATCATCTACACATTTGGATATGTAACCTAACACAGACTCTGTACTCCTTCAGATTGGTTTGCTGACTTACAGTGGCTGCCTCTCTGAACATACTCCATTCTCTGCATTCAAAGCAATCCTGCAGTTCTGATACTGCTCCCTCTGGCCATACCCTTATTTATTTTTGGAGGGCTTGCCTCTGGTTAGTAATGGTATGTACACTGGAACTAACATGATGGGAGAAATGGTCTCAGTTGCCCAAGTGTGGATGAGACAATGCCTTAAATACCAGTTTAACACCACTGCAGACTTTATCCAGTGTGCCCTCACCCCTGGTTGCAAAATCCACATGTTGATAATAGCGAGGAAGGTCTGACCTCAGCTTGGCCTGGTTGAAGTTTCTTGGTATTATGCACAGTTTCTGGATTCTGACTTTGTAAACCACCGAGCTCCTTCTATAAGGTAGCCAATGCCTCATTTGTATTAGCACTGAGAAGGATGTATACAGCTGTAATGCTTACACCATTAAATTCCCTTGACAAGTAGAAGGGTCTGCACTTTAGTGACAAACTCTATGGTTTCAGAGCAGTGGATGGAGATTATGTGGCAGTTAGTACACCATGTGTTGTTCATAGGTAGGTACTAGGCTATTGGCCCTAGGGCCTAAATAAGCCTAGCCAAAAAGGTACCCTGGCTTTTGCCACTCAAGAAAATTATTTTCTTGTGCCTCTATCGAGCAGAGCCACAGAAGTGATCCCCGAGGTGAATTTCCCATCTCCCATCCAATCATCAAGATTTTTCTCGAGTGCTAATGAGGAGCTTTGTTTGATATAAGATAGGTAGTTTGTTCCAGAGTATGGGAAGTCTCTGAGACAGGAATCTAACCCTCCAGCATGCTCTGTTTATTACAGTGACAAGATTTGGGTCCCTAGAGCGTGTAGCTCAGAGGGATTGGGATTTCTTTAAGTGGAGCATGTTCAACAGCTCTGGGTTTGACATAGCTTTGTATGCTAGGCAGAGATCGCCTCTGAGTACGCGATATGCGACAGAGTAAAGCTGGAGTTTGAAACGCCAGTAATCCTCTTTGTGAGGTATTTCTGCGGCCTTTCCAGTTGTTGTAGATGTCTTGTGAGGTACATACCAAAAGAGGCGCTGTATTCTATAAAGGGTCTAATGAGTGACAAGTAGAGGGGAACAATGACCGCTTTTTTCCAGGATGAGAAACCATTTGTGATGGTGTGCCACGCAGGATTTCCTGACTACTGTGGTGATCTGATTATCAAAGGAGAGACTACTGTCCACCTGTGTCCCAAGGTCTCATCACACTTTCAGTGTTAAGTAGACTACCACCTATGTGGTAGTCCATGGATACAGAGTTTTTACCAAAAGGGAGGACACTACACATTTTGGCATTGAGCTTGAGGCCATGGCTTTGACACCAGGCATCTGGTCTCAGTGAGGCCCTTTTGTAGGATGTCCACATCGTTAGGAGTTTCGATTATGGCTCCTAGTTTGCAGTCATCTGCGAACTTCGTTAGTCAAAGACCTTCTGTGTTAGCCTGTACTTCTGAGAAGTAGATACCAAACAGGAGAGGGGACCCAGGACTGAACCCTGTGGTACTCCACTTGTCACTGGTCTGAAGTAGGATATGGAGTCTGCTACTTTCAGTGTGGGTTCTGTCAGTGAGCCAGTTGGCAACCCATCTTGTGACATAGGGATTTATACCTATTTTAGTGAGTTTATCTATAATTCCAGAGTGGGGGATGGTGTTGAAAACCTTGGCGTGATCTAGATAGGCTGTGTGAACCACCTGACCCTCATCTACAGCTTTGGTGATTACACACACACCCCTCCCCCATACAATTTCCCACTGAGAAACTGTATCCTGTCTGCTCTGAATGACAGCCCTTCCAGATATACTGCATTGTCACATATTAGAATTTAGCCAAGTTTCAGTGAAAGTAAGAACACAACAGTCTCTCACCTTATTTTCAGTAGTTAGCTCCAGTCTTTAGTCCATTTGCTTATCTAATGAGCAACCATTTGCTAGCAGCATGGCTGGAAGTGCAGGCCTGTATGGGTCTGCCTTCAATATGGCAGTGATTGTTTCCTTCTTCCTCTGACTGATGGATGTCATTACTGCTTGTGCAAGGCACTTTGAACCATGATTTAGTAGAATTCCCAGGTTTTGCAGCTCAAGGACTGTTGTAGGCCTCACAGGCCCTGCAGAATCAGATCATCAAAATCATTTGCACTGTGTAGATCAATGTGTGCATGTCTCTAAGAAACCTCCTGTGGGCATGAACAAGTATATAAATACTGAGCACGTCAAGTCTGCCATTTTGTAGTTAGCGGTTAAGATAAGCATGCCATGCATGTGTGAAAGCTCTGTCAATCAGTTTATGTTTACTGATGCTGCTATCCATCTGGATGTGTTTTCATGTAATAAAGCATCTTAAATGAACTACCCCCACCTGCTTCATCTTCAATGTACAAGGGGACGAGTGACGGTGTCAGAAGCAGCATATCTAATGGCCAGAAAGAACTCCAGTTTCTCTACTTTGACTGAGAGGCATCTAGCTATGGATGGAACTATATACAGTAGTTGACTGTCCTTGCTACATGCATAATTTGCAAAACAGGTCAGAAACCAATTTATAATGTTAAAAACTTGCTCAAACTATTTCTTATTCGCAAAGCATGAAACAAAGCATATAGACCACTCTAAATTATATTAAAATAAGTTGAAATATCCAATATTGCTAGAATTATTCAAATTAATATAGAAAATGTTTGAAATAAGTCTGAATTGCATAAAACAAATAAAGAGAAACAACTGCATTTTTCAAAACGTGCTTTGCGAATCCGTTTTTGTATTAACTGAGGCTGTTAGTTATCAGAAGTGTATGAAGTGTTTGCAAGTTTGTGCAGTGTTACAGTAAAGTTATTTCACAGAATACAGCTATTTTTTGCAAAGTACAGTGCTTTGAAGAGTTTATTGTGCATGTGTGCTACTGCAAGCTACAGAGAGGCAACTTGTTCGCACATAATTACAAGGGTGATATTTTCAGTGTGTTTGTACATACATTGTTGGCATGGCCGAAGATTTTCAAAAACCAGGTCCACTAGGTTTGATGATAATATTGCTGAGAGCTGGAGAGTGAAGCAAGAGTATGACATTTTCATGGAGGCTGCATTTTCTGATAAAGATAATCATACAAAGGCATTTATTCTACTGAATTTAGCTGGGTCAGAAGCCAATGAAAGGGAATGTTCATTTGTGTATGCACCTGCTATCTATGCTGGAGAGGGGGAAACCGCCATTGTTGTACAGGCTACATCAAGGAAGGACCCAGAGTGTTTATAACAAATTTAGAGAAATGTGTAAACCCCCCCCAACCAAATGTTACAATGGAGAGGTACTTTTACGGAAGGGATCAAAAGCCTGGTGAAACTTTTGCAGAATATATAATTGATTTGAGAAACAAAGCAAAAACGTGCAGATTTGGTGCTTTAAGAGATGAGTTGATAAAGGACAGACGTGTGTGGTATTAAGGATGATGCTGTCAAAGATTTTGCTTTGACACAGTGATTTAACTTTGTATAAGGCCATTGAGACTTGTCAGATATATGAGCTCACAAAAAAGCACACAAATATGCTTACAAATGAGAATAGCTTTAGAAGTTACTAGAGTAAAGCTTACATAGATAGCATACAGCATGTGGTTAAAAGAAACAGGCCTAGGCACATGGCAGCAACTGTAGACCCTGCCACATCCATTAGTAACCCCAGAGCTTTCTAGCAAGTTCCAGAGTTCCCATAGTCTCAGTGAAGCACAAGTGCGAGTTAGCAAACTCAAAGCATGGGCCCCAGCCTAGTTTCATTGCTAACTGTCGCAATTGTGGTAACAGTCATGACAGAGAGGAATGCTTAGTTTTTGGTCAACAATGCCACAAATGTAATCATTTAAAAAAAAATGTGTAAATCAAAGGGTGCACATTCTTTTACTAAAAGGGATCATTTTAAGAAAAGTGTTGATCAATTACACAGCAGTAAAGTGGCATCTCCAACTCTATGTTGATGGTGTGTCGGTGCTTAGCAAGAATGCAGTAGATTTATGGGCCAAGAACAGGAAGTTATGTGCTCACCATAATGTTCGATGTATGTAGTCATCTCGCCTCACGTTCTTACCTGTGGCTTTTCTAGCTCGAAATCTTCTATCGGCTGGGCTAAGCAGGTATCCCATGGTGCACTGCTTCATATCCCCAGATCTAGTTTGCTGTGAAACTCATACATACCCCATGCATACACAACATCCAGATAAAAAGAATAAGCCGAAGTAAAGGGAACTGTATATAGAAAAACCCTAACCTCCAGATCCTCCAGGAAGGGGGAAGGCGGGAGGGTAAGTAAAAATATGAGGCGAGATGGACTACATACATCGAACGTTACGGTGAGTACATAACTTCCTGATGTTATGTAGTCCTATCTCACCTACATTCTTACCCGTGAGACAGCAGCCCTAGCACCTACATCCTGGGTGGCTCATTGGAAAATACTCCTAAGTACTGTGGAGCCGAAGGATGACCTGCCCTAGAAACCACGTCCAATTTGTAATGAAACAAATGTGTGAGGAGAAGCCCAAGTAGCTGCAGCACATATATCATCCATTGACAACCTGACCTGATAGGCTGTAGATGTCGAAATAGCCCGAGTAGAGTGAGCTTTGATTGGAAATGGCAGATCTTTTCCTCCCCCTTGGTAGGCGAGCAAGATGCAATTAGATATCCATCTGGATATGGTGACCTTGGAAACCGGGGATCCAATTGTGTTGTCCGCAAAGGAGTCAAACAGTTGATCTGACTTCCGGATATCTTTTGTTCGGTGTAGAAAGAAGCGTAACTGTTTGAACTTAAATTCTGCCTTGTTTGAAAATTGCGGAAAGAATACAGGCAACTCAATGGATTGATTAAGATTAGACACGGAAGCCATTTTAGGAAGAAAAGAAGGTTCAGTCTAAGAGAAACCGTATCCTTATGGAAGATTAAGTATGGGGGTTTAATAGAGAGGGCTTGAATTTCTGAAACTCGCCTTGCTGAGGTGATTGCTATTAAGAAGGCTGTTTTCCAAGTCAAGAACTTCAATTCACAGGTAACTGCAGGCACGAAAGGTGGTGAAGTAAGGGCTTGTAGGACAAAATTGATATCCCAGGGCATGATAGGTTCGGAGACCGAGGGGACGAGTAACAGAGTACCCTTTAGGAAAGCCTTGCCGAGTCTATGAGCCATAAGACTAGGCTCATTAGCCACATGAAAATTAGAGATCGCAGCCAACTGAACTTTGATAGTAGCTGATGCGGAACCCTGATGGAAGAGCATAGACAAAAACTCCAGGACTGAAGCAATTGGAGCTGTGTACGGATCAATGCCTTGGGTATGCGCCCAAACAGAAAACCTCTTCCATTTGCTGGAATAAATTTTCCTAGTAGATGGCTTGAGAGGAAGATATGTGAACCTCTTCTGGTGAAAATTCATGAAGCCTAACGATGGAAGTGGAGCAGCCAGGCTGTCAGCCGGAGGGTCATCAGAGAGGGGTGGAACTGTCCCGACATGCGTCAGTAAATCTGGTTGAGGGTCCAGAATCCAAGGAGTGTCCACAATGTATGGTTGAAGAAAAGGGAACCAGACTTGAGGCCAGTGTGGAGCAATCAGAATCATTCTGCTTCCCAAGGATTGTGCTTTCTGAATTACCCTTGACAGCAAGGGAAACGGAGGGAAAGCATAAATCAGACCAGAGGGCCAATCGTGGACCAGAGCGCCCCTGGGTGACTCCCCCTGTGGGGGGATCCGTGTGAAGTAGTTGCTGCATTTGGCATTGAGGGGGCTGGCAAAAAGGTCGCAGCAAGGTTGACCCCATTTGCTGAAGATTTGTTCTGCAACTAGACGATTCAGGGACCACTCGTAAGGCATCAGAATAGCTCTGCTTAGCCTGTCCGCAATCACGGTGGACTTCTCCGGAATGTGCGTTAGCACCAGAAAACGTTGGGAAGTTGCTGCCCACTGCCACACTCGCATGGCCTCTCTGCACAAGGGGTAAGACCTGGTTCCCCCTTGCTTGTTTAGATACCACACTACCGACATGTTGTCTGAGTGCATTGCAATCGTCCCTAGAGGTAGAAAACTCTGAAGTGCCTGCAACGCAAGGAGTACCGCTCTCATCTCTGAGACGCTGATATGCAGATGTATCTCGTGATCTTGCCACGTGCCTTGGACTGTCCTGCCGAGATAATGCCCCCCCCCAGCCCATCTGGGAGGCGCCCGTGGTCACTGTGGCCATCGGAATGGGTGGGACAAATGGTCTTCCCCCATCAAAATTGTTGGTGCGAAGCCACCAACTGAGGTCCTGTTTGCATCTGTCCGTGAGTAAAATGGGGTGAGAAACTGGAAATTTTTGGAAAGACCATTGAACAAAGAGAAGCCATTGGAGAAGCCTCATGTGCAATCTCGCTAGAGGAACCAACATGATTGTTGCTGCCATGGTTCCTAGAAGTTGGAGAACCCATCTCACCTTTACTTTCCTCATGGGCATCAGGGTATTTGATGTTGTAAGATTCTGATCCTCTCCTGCAGTAAAAATGCTCGCATTTGAATGGTGTCTAACTCTGTGCCTATAAAGGTGACATGCTGCGAAGGAAACGAGGCAGATTTTTCCCAATTTAGTGTTATGCCCAACTGTTGACAGAGTGATGGTAGCGTCCCTGGTTTGGTTTAGCTGATGCCTGGTGGGGGCGGTAAGAAACCAGTCGTCCTGATACGGAAACACCTGGAATCCTTGACATCCCAAGTGAGCTGTCACCACTGCCATACACTTGGCGAACACCCTGGGGGCTGTGGTGAGACCAAAGGGCAGTGCTCGAAATTGAAAATGACTGGCTCCCAGCCGGAAGCGTAGGTGACTCCTGGATGCCCTGTCCATCTTTACATGGTAGTAAGCATCCTTGAGGTCGATGGAGCACATCCATACCTCCTCTCCCAACAATGGGAGAATCGAATGCAGTGACACCATACGGAACTTGGACTTCTGTACATAGTTGTTTAGTTGGCTGAGATCTAATATGGGTCTCAGCTCCCCTGTTCTTTTCGGCACCAAAAAGAATCTTAAGTCCCTAATCCGATCTGGTCTGAGGGGACACTCTGGATGGCACCTTTTCCTAGCAGCTTTGAAACGTCTAAGGTGGCTTGATCCCTTTGACTGGGTGGAACATCTGGGATATTTCTGATTGATGGGGGGTGTGATATGAACGGAATGAGGTAACCTTCAGAAATTATTTGCAATACCCATCGGTCCTGGGTGATGCTTTTCCAGGCTTCCGGATATAATGAAATTTGACCCCCGACTGGCTCCGGATAAGCACAGCTGGGCACACCCTCAGGAACGAGAGTTGTGAGAGCAGCGAAAGGAATCGCGGTCTCCCGAATTGCGGGGGCCCCCTCTGCCTCTAGGGCGATGTTGCCCTGAATAACCTCCCCCTCCTCTGCCTCTGGAGGAGGACTCACCTTGTGCAGCAGGAAAAAACTTCTGTGATGTCTTGAACATCTTCCCACCCCGCTGGGCCTTGGGGTAAGGCCTAGAAGGAAGGGAAAAATGGACCCCTACGTCAGACAGGGTTTTTCCCTCTTGCTCACACCTGGTGAGGGTGTCTTTCACTTTGGTTCCGAACAAGGAAGAACCGTCAAAGGGGGAATCAGTGAAGGAAGACTTGAAGGCCTCCGCAAGTGACACAGGCGCAGCCAGGCTTGCCTCCTAAGGGCGATTCCTGAACTTGCTGCCATACTCGCCCCCTCGGCTGCATACGAAATGAGCCGCATGGAGGACTTGACAATGGAGTTGAGGGTAGACACCTGGGCGTTAACCGTCTGGGCCACTGCCTCAGGGATGTTACCCGCAAGAGTATCTCCTAACTCTGGAGGAGATCTCTCTGGTGCCGAGTGAAATGAGACAGATAATTCAGCGACCATAAGGTAAAGGTTGCTGACGAGAGGGTACGCTTCCCGGACCGGTCCATGGTCCTAGACTCCTTGTTAGGAGGATGGACGGAGGAAGAGGTCTCTGCTACTTCCTTCTGAGTGGCCGCCGCCACCACGGCATCTACAGGGACTCCTTTGGACAAGAACTCCTTACCCTGGGGAGCAGAAAGAAACTTGTTGGGGCGCCTGGGTATGGGCTCCACAGAATCAGGGTTTTCCCACACCCTTCGACAAATTAAATCAAGGAGCTCATCGAAGGGTGGGGACACCCAGGAGGCGGAGGGCTGAGCACCAAAGGCCTTAAAGGAAGACTAACTCCTCCTTGGAAGGGATTTTGGACGGCCAGTCACCTCTTTGCTGCAATTATCTCCAGGATGTCGGAGAAGGAAACATCAGAGGATGACTTGGGGGACCCCTCAGATTCCTCGAGGTCAGTATCAGAAGTGAGGGACTCATCCTGGGAGTCTGTGCTTCCTCTTGCACGTCTTCTTTCTATGGGGCTCCTCAGGCACGAACTCTGAAGGACCCTCAGAAAGTTGGGGACCACTCGTGGGGGTATCCCTAAGCCTTGGTACTCTGCTATCCCTGTATAGGTGATGGTCAGAGGCTCTCACCGGAGTGTTAGGGGACAGTGATAGATCCGCCTGATGTAGCGGATGATCTGGCCAGCGCAGTCCGCATGGCCTCGAAGGCTGTCCCCCCCCAGAGTCTGAGGACCGGCCCGCCTCAGAGACCACGACAGGAGTCTGAATTCTCCGAGCCGAGGCACTGAGGGAGGCTCGGAACCGAAATATATCCTGAGATGTCCCCCCTCAGGCCCGACTGAAAAATCCCGAGTCCCGAACCCACAGGACGGAGCCGAATGGGTGGAAACCGATGTTGGCACCGATGGAGCTGGAGGGGCCATCAGAACCGGACTAGCAACATCACACGGCACGGAACACACCGGCTCCGAAGACAAAGATGCGCTTGGAGGAGGAATGGTCGAAGCAGGGGTCAGGATGAGCTCCGGAGCAGACTGGGTTGGAGCAGAAAACAATTTTGCCAAAAAGTACAGTTTTGTACCTACCATAAATGTAGATGTTCGAAGATCCACATTGCTGCAGTCCTTACTTATGGGTAGTCCACTGTCCTCGGTCGGCCCGAATACCAAAGTATTAGGCTGACGTCGGTCATGGGCGCCTAGATCTGACATCAGAGCGTCAGGGTATAAAGGCGCATGATCGACGTCATATCCTCAGTCTTTTTTGCCGCATGGTCCGATGCAGAAGCAGCGTTGCAAGTGCCGTTTGGCGTTCTGAAATTTTTCGTTTTCGGAGTTTCAGACCGATACCAAGTTGGGCTAAGTACCCCGTTGGGGAATATTTTTGTTTTTTCTTGCCTCAGTTACTTACCGGATGTCAGAAAAAGTGAATAATTGTATTTCTTGTGGGAAACAGATACCGCATAGGGATTACCATTCGCTTTTGTATTCCTTGTTTGGGACCGGAGCACGACGTAGTCGGGTGTCGGTTTGGTGCTAGGTTTAATAAGCGCACTATAAAACGGAGGTTAGATTGCGCTAGGTTAGTCTTTGGCAAGAGGTGTAATTATAATATGCCGTCGGATGTTCCGACGCCTGCTTCTACTAAGAAGCGCAAAGACAAATCTTTAAAGCTAACACTTTTCAAAAAACAAAAGGATGTTTTTCTTGTGGGACATGCAATTGGTGTCATGTCTTGCGCACAGGGAGTTCACTTGTTATTAGAAACAACAAATATTGGATAAACAGTAGAATTGACTGTAACACTAAATCCGTTATATATGTCGCTCTCTGTGTCTGCTGTCCGTCCTTCTACGTTGGAAAGACGGACAGGAAGCTCAGGGAGCGCATATATCAGCATATATATGCAATAAGGAATAACAATTGTGAAAATGCCCTTGCGAAGCATGTTTCTTCCAACTTAGGACACAGTTTTGTGTTTATGGGGATTGATTGTAAATACAAAACCATCAGAGGTGGTCCCACTTCCTTACTTTTAGAAATTTTAGAGTTGCAATGGCAACTCAAATTAGATGCATTTAATATACCTGGCTTAAACGAGAGCTGCAATATTTCGCCAGTATTGAAATATAGATCCTACCTCCGCTGATTAGCTAAGTTACTTATAGTTTGGTTTTGCATCTTCTCCTAGACACATTATACGGGTACCTTTCTTCTGGTTTTTATATTTAATGTATAGCCCAAGTTAGAACTTTCTGTGACATATAGTATGTTTCTTACTTATACATTTATACTTGGGTTTATTTATACATTTATCAAAATACTTTGGGTGATGAATTAAAACACTCTTTATGATTTTTAGTTAAATCTTCTAATAGATTTTTCATAAAAAACAAAATTAATGTGAAAGACTTTTTATAACATATATAATTTTTTTACTATATTTCTATTGTGTATTAATTTATTTTTTATTTAGGTATGGACATGTAGAAGATTTTTAAAACCTGTCTGATTATGTTACATTTGTTGACATATTGTGCTTTAGTTTAAAGCACTTGTAGACATTTCTGACATGTTATGAATTGATGTTATATGTTTCAGCTGATTTTAATTAGGCAGCCGTTAGTATAAATTTGGTTTGGCGCCTTTTCCTGTGTTTGTTTTGCCTCTGATGAAGCTACATGTGTTTTGTAGCGAAAACGCTGTCTTTTTAAAGTTTGAAAATTAAACCGCGTTAAGGCTTTGGCTTTGTGGACCTGTTTGCATTCTTTTTTCGGTTTTCTAAAGTTTGTCTACAGTTTTTCTTCAAAGTATTAGGCTGACGTCGGTCATGGGCGCCTAGATCTGACATCAGAGCGTCAGGGTATAAAGGCACATGATCGACGTCATATCCTCAGTCTTTTCTTGCCCCAGATGTCAGAAGGCCAAACCAGAAAGGCCACAGCCAAAAACAGAATACCTCCCAAAAACATGCCCAACAACAACCATCACCTAAAGCATAGCACCAAGTCAAACTACAGTGGGGAAGGAGGGAGGGTAAATTGGACTGCAGCAATGTGGATCTTCGAACATCTACATTTATGGTAGGTACAAAACTGTACTATGTTCTTCATCTCACATTGCTGCAGTCCTTACTTATGGGTAGAATCCCAAAGCAACGGGAAAGGGAGGATGGTAAAAATCATAAAGCATTAGGGGCCGCTAAAATGCCCTGTAAAATTGCAGTGGCAAATCCAGCCCTAGACTTAGAATAAAGAGGAAGGTGGTAATGTTTAGAAAAGGTATGCACTGAACTCCAAGAAGCTGCCTCCAAAATGTCTTTTGTAGCTACCCCCCTTAGAAAGGCCGTAGAAGTAGCAGTAGCCCTAGTGGAATGAGGCCTGATTCCAGCAGGAATCTCCTTACCATGATGGGAATAACAGAAAGAAATACAAAACCCAATCCATTTAGAAATAGTTTAACCCAAAGCAAAAGAAACAAACAATTGCTGAGACTGTCTGAACTCCTTGGTTCTGCTCAAATAATAACGCAACTACCTGTGAATATCCAAAGTATGCAAAATTTTCTCCCCTTTATTTTGGGGGTTTGCATAAAAAGTAGGCAGATGAATAGTTTGAAGGCCACACTAGAAACCACTTTAGGCATAAAGGAAGGATTAGTACGCAAAGATACCCTATCCTTATGAAAAATCAGGAAAGGCTCCACTGCCATGAGGGCCTGTAATTCAGAAACCCTTCTTGCAGAGGTAATGGCCAACAAAAAAGCAGTTTTCCATGACAAATACTTTAACTCGGCAGTAGCTGCAGGCTCAAAAGGTTGTAGAGTAAGTTTTTCCAACACAAAATTGAGATCCCAAGCAGGAGTAGGAGCTGTACGTGGGGGTCTTATATTCTTTGCCCCTCTAAGAAATTGCTTAAACCAAGGATGAGAGAATAAAGGAGGGTCACAATCATAGTGAGCAGAAATGGCTGCAGCATGAACCTTTGAGGAGAAAGACAAACCCTTGTCCAATAGCTCAGCAAGATATTGAAGAGCAACACTTAAATCAGGTTTGGAGACATCAAGGTCCTTTCCTTTGCTCCAAATAAAAAATCTCCTCCATTTATCAGCGTAAACTTTCCTGGTACTAGGCCTCCTGGCCTCCAAAATAACATTCAAAACTTGTTGTGGAAGCTGAGACCTTCCAGAGTCTAAAACAGAATATGCCAGGCTGTTAGATGCAGAGACTGAATCTGGACATTGAGGAAGTGACTGTCCTCTTGTGACAAAAGGTGCGGAATCAAAGGCAGAGGCCATGGAGGTTCTCGTACTAAACTCCTCAGTAGTGGGTACCAGTGTTGTCGAGGCCAATCCGGTGCTATCAAAATCATGGTTGGCTTGTCTTGTCTGGCCTTCAAAAGTACCTTGGGAAGAAGAGGCAGAGGTGGAAAGGCATATACATGCAGATTGTTCCAACTGAATGATAGAGCGTCCACCTTCCAAGCTGTGTGATGAAACATTTTTGTGCAAAACTTTGGCAACTGGTAATTTAGTGGAGAAGCGAACAGATCTATGTCTGGAGTTCCCCATAACACTGTCAACTGTTGAAATACATGAGGATCCAATTTCCACTCGTGAGGATCCACTATTTGTCTGCTCAATACATCTGCTAAGGAGTTCTGTGCTCCTGGTAGAAACCTTGCCTGAAGAGTGAGGTGTAGATTGAGAGCAGTTTCCCACAGAATCATTGCTTGCCTGCAAAGAGGGTAAGAAAGGGTTCCCCCCTGCTTGTTGATGTACCACATGACAGTAGTGTTGTCTGTTTGAATCAACACCTGCCCTGGGTGAAGTAAATCTTTGAAAGCCATCAATGCAAACTGGACTGCTAACATTTCCTTCAAGTTGATATGCAAATGTTGGAGTGACAGGCCACGTGTTTTGCACCCATTTTCCATTGAGGTGTGCTCCCCAAGCCTTGTCCGAGGCATCTGTCGTTAGAATCTGACTCGCCTCTGGCCGGGTCACAGAGAGTCCCTTGTTTAGGTGACATTCCTGAGCCCACCACAAAAACTCCTTCTGAATGCAAGGTATTATCTGAATGACAGTGTCTAGATCTTGGCAGTGCTGTGTCCACACATTTTTGAGATACCATTGAAGCTTCCTCATATGCAATTTGGCATTGGGAAGCACCAGAATACAAGATGCCATGAACCCCAAGGCTTGAAGGACTGTTCTTGCAGTCAGCCTGGACCGTAGAGACATTTGCTGGAAATAAAGAGAAAGGCTTCTTTGTTTGTCCGGGGTCAAAAAAGCCATCTGGGAAGCTGTATTCAGTCTCACACCCAGAAAGCACATGTCCTGAGAGGGTACTAGACTGGACTTTGTTTCGTTCACGGAATACCCTAGGCATCTTAACACTGCCATCACATACTGTAGATGAAGTTTGTCCTTTTCTTGTGCAATAATCAGGCAGTCATCCAAATAAGGATAAATCTGTATTCCTCTTAGTCTGAAAAATGCTATCACTGGAGCCAGAACCTTTGTGAACACTCTGGGCGCAGTAGATAAGCCAAAGGGCAATGCAGAGAACTGATAATGTAAATTTCCAGCCCGAAAACGCAGGTACCTCCTGCAACTGGGCCTGAAAGGAACATGAAGGTAAGCCTCTTTGAGATCCAGAGTAACCATCCAGTGATCTTTTCCCAACAGAGGTAAAAGTTGTTGTAAAGTCAGCATGTTGAACTTTGGAATGTCCAGGTAAGTGTTGAGGATAGATAAATCCAAAATTGGTCTCCACGTGTTCCCTTTCTTTGGAACTAGAAACAGGCGAGAATAAAATCCTAGGCCCACTTCTGACAGAGGAACTGGCTGTATAGCTCCTATTTGAAGAAGTAAAGAAATTTGTCTGTGAGCCTCTATCCTTTGCCGAGGAGGGACGTCTGGCATGCCTTTGAAAGGAGGCATGGTGTGGAAATAGAACTTGTAACCTCGGTTTATAATGTCCAATACCCATTTGTCCTGGGTGACTAAATGCCAATTTTGCTTGAAAAGAGCCAACTTTCCTCCCAAAGGAGCTGCCCGGCAAGAAGAATCAGGCAGCTGAAAATGCAGGTCATTGGGCCTGTTTACGAAAGGACTGGCCCCTGCCCTCACCAGCAGATTGAGCAGGCGAACTCCATTGTCTCGGCCTGAAGGTACTCTGAGCTCTGCCCCTACCACGCCTAGATCTACCCCTAGACTGAGAATCAGAAGTAGGGTACGTCCACCACTTAGTAGGCCAATTTCTACTAAACTTTGGAGGTTGTACATGCAAAAAATCTTTAACAGTCTGCATAGACTTAGCCTTGTCTTCCATTTTCTTTAAGACTGACTCCACCGGAGGACCAAACAAAACTTCAGACTGTAAAGGGGCATCCAGAATTCTAGACTTAACATGCTCAGACAAATACTGATCCTTAAGCCAGGCGTGCCTACGAATAACTGAACCAGTGGCAGCCACCCTAGAAGAAGCCTGTAAAGCATCAAAACCACATTGCAAAGAGTGCTTACCCACCTGTTCAGAAACATGCAGTAAATCCTGCAATTCTTTACACTCTATGCCCTCTGCCAAAGCATCCACTTTAGATCTTAGCTGAGAAAGGAGGAAATTCTGATACTTCAACATATGAAACTGGCAGTTCAAAGCTCTCATTGCTAAAGTAGAAGAGGTATACACCTTCTTACCCCATCTATCCAAAGCTCTAGCTTCCTTATCCAGAGAACCGGATTCTTAACAACAGAGGCTCTAACACCCTTAGGCCCCTGACTAATAGTTTCTGGGTCCGCCCTAGGACTCTTATACAGATATTTATGAGCCTCAGGCACCCTGTAATACCTGTCCGGTCTGTGGTAAAAACAAGAACTCCCTAAGCCTCTTCCGTGAATCAGAGTAATCCTGTACCTCCCACTTAAAATGCTCCCTCATGGAATGCAGAGTTTCTGAAAATGAAAAATCCTCTGGAGGAGAAGCAGGAGGAGTGGAATCCTCTGCATCAGAATCAGAATAAGGAGGGAAATCTTGAATGTCTTCAGCAGAAGACTCTGAATCATCTGAGGCCTGCTCCAAACTTTCCACTCTGGCTCCATCCTGGGCCTCTTATCAGGAGGGGGCATAGAACCGCTAATTAAAGTAATCAAATCCTCTGCCATTTTAAGCATGCGCTTTTTAGGCACAGACCCTGAAGAACCAGAACGGACACCAGAGGAAGGCAAAACAGACCTGCCCTTAGAAGGAGCCTTAGAAACAGTAGCAGAAGGCCTAACCACCTTAGGCATAGAAGGGAGAATAGTAACCTGAGAGGCCCCTTCAGCCTGACCTGCCTCCTGAGAGGCCACATCTTGTAAAATCAAAGTTTCCCCCTGGGACTCAACAGAAACTTCAGCCGGATCCGCCTGTTCAGCTGTAGCTTCTAAAGGTCCAGCGTCCGAAACTGACGAATCATCCTGTCTAGGCTTTAAAGATTTGTCTTTGCGCTTCTTAGTAGAAGCAGGCGTCGGAACATCCGACGGCATATTATAATTACACCTCTTGCCAAAGACTAACCTAGCGCAATCTAACCTCCGTTTTATAGTGCGCTTATTAAACCTAGCACCAAACCGACACCCGACTACGTCGTGCTCCGGTCCCAAACAAGGAATACAAAAGCGAATGGTAATCCCTATGCGGTATCTGTTTCCCACAAGAAATACAATTATTCACTTTTTCTGACATCCGGTAAGTAACTGAGGCAAGAAAAAACAAAAATATTCCCCAACGGGGTACTTAGCCCAACTTGGTATCGGTCTGAAACTCCGAAAACGAAAAATTTCAGAACGCCAAACGGCACTTGCAACGCTGCTTCTGCATCGGACCATGCGGCAAAAAAGACTGAGGATATGACGTCGATCATGCGCCTTTATACCCTGACGCTCTGATGTCAGATCTAGGCGCCCATGACCGACGTCAGCCTAATACTTTGGTATTCGGGCCGACCGAGGACAGCGGACTACCCATAAGTAAGGACTGCAGCAATGTGAGATGAAGAACATCCGGTGACTGGAGGAGCCTCTGGACCACCCTATCAACATCCATATCCGAAAGGGTTCTGGAGGATTTGGAGGACAGGGAGGGAAGATAGAGATCTCCTCTCAGGAGAAGCTGGTCTGAGACTGGGCGATCGGCTCCGAAGAGGTTCCAATATAACCAGAGCCGACGCCGGTTCCATCACCACAGACACTTCCTGTGGCCTTGAGGACAGTGGAGCAGAGGTCGTCGATGCAATTTTTGTAACTTTCTCTGGAGGCTCTGATGAAAATGATGGAGCCGGAGATCTCTTTTTAGACTTAGATGATTTAGATTTAGCGCTGGGAGAAGACTCTAAGCCCTCTTCGAAAGAGGGTTTCAAAAGTCCCTTTAGGATCAGCTTATTCTTTCTCTCTTGGAGCACTCTGGGACTGAATGCATGGCAAAAACTGCAGGATTCCTGCAGATGAATGGCTCCCAGGCAATAGACGCAAAAAGAATGCCCATCAGTGATGGACATTTTGTACCTACATTTTGAGCACTTTTTGAAACCAGAAGGTTTGTGGTCTTTGGATTCTTTAGACAATCACCAGACAAGCCAACCACACAAGCTAAGAGAAAATCTGACAGGAAAACTCAGACACTCAACACCACAAAAACGCGGGAATCAGACAAGGTTGAAAACGTACACGCATTCTAGAGAGACACACTGAAAACTATGCCAAAAAACCTCCAACTGAAATGGTTAATGACTACAAGGGTTGGAAAATAGACAATCAAACCTCTAATTTAAATGGTTTGACAGACAAAAGGAAAGGACTAGGTCCTCTAACTGAAATGGGCCTAGCCACAGGGAACAGTTATAGGGATACCACAAACACGCACACCAACAAAATGCTGAACACCAAGGACAATAGCTATGAAAATAGCTTTTTGTTTCAGAGCAATAAATTTTCTCAAGACAAGAAAAAAGGGTACTTGGCCACAGTCAAGAGCGAGACCACGTCAGAGCTACACGAGCGGCAAACAAGATCTGGGGATATGGAGCAGTGCACCATGGGATACCTGCTTAGTCCAGCCAATAAAAGACTTCAAGCTAGAAAAGTTTGGCCGAGTCGCACCATGGGATACCTGCTTAGTCCAGCCAATAGAAGACTTCAAGCTAGAAAAGTTTGGCCGAGTCGGAGCTAACCCACGGGTAAGAATGTAGGCGAGATAGAACTACATAACATTGAAGTATTTTGCAGTGTTCGCATAAATGGCAAACCTAAAGAGCGCAAAGCTGACACTGGCACAAAGTGCAACGTTCTGTCTGCTGAAACATTTGCTAGAGTTAAGTGCTGGTGAAAGGCTTGATTTGGCAAAGTGTACGAAGCTTGCTGGATATGGTGAAGAAATTCAAGCCAAAGGTTCAGTAATCCTTTCATGTTACTCTGCTGGTAGAAGATATGACTTATTTTACGTGGTCAAGAGGCATGTCCAGTCATTATTAGACCCCAGAGACACTTTGTAAATGGAACTGCTTTGATTTAATAAGAAGTCCACCAGGTTAGCTTAATTTTTGATACCTATTGATACCTATGCTGATCTTTTCAAAGACAAAATAGGCAAGCTTCCAGTTGTGTACTCCATGAAGTCAGACCCAGAAGTCAGTCCAGTTATCAGACCAGCATGTAAAGTTCCAATAACTATGAAGACTAGAGTCAAAGCCGAACTAGATAAAATGGTGCAACAAGGTGCGATTTTGTCCAGTCACAGAACCAAATGAATGCGTATCTTCCATGGTGGTAGCTCATAAGAAAAGCTCAGATGAAATCAGAATACGTATTGACCCACAAGATTTGAACAAGGCACTGAAAAGACATCATCCAATACGCACAGTCGAAGTCACAGCCTTTATGCCAAATGCCACTTTTTTCTGTCTTAAATGCAGAGTTCATTTTGGCAAGTTTTGATTGACAAAACATGCTGGAGGGATAGGTTCCTGACCCAGAGACTCCCCATACTCTGGAACAGACCGCCCATACATGTCAAGCAGAGTGCCTCATTGGCCCTTTTCAAAAGGAACCTTGATGATTGGATGGGAGATAGGAAATTCACCCCGAGGATCATGTCAGTCACCCTGCTAGACAGGGGCCCAGAGAAGTAAATACTGTGGGGAAAAAATTTCCAGGGAATTGTTATGGCTAGGCTTGCATAGGCCTTAGGGCCGATAGCCTAGTACCAACCTATGAACCTATGACAAATCCTCACTGCTCACTACTTTCAGTACTCTGTTTGGAAGGTACAGATTTCTGAAAATGCCATTTGGGATAAATTTTGCAAGTGAAGTCTTTCAACGTGCAATGGAGTAAATTTTTTTCTGGGTATCCTTGTGCTATTATTGCAGACATACTGGTAAGGAGGTATGGTGAAGCTGAGCATGACAGAAACCTCAGAAAAGTTCTGGAAAGGGCACGTCAAGTAAATCTTGAGCTCAATCCACAGAAATGCAAATTCAGGCTATGAGAAGTCACTTACATTGGTCAATTATTCACCAGTTCAGGCTTACGACCAGACCCCTCTAAGCAAATAGCCATTCTCGAGATGCCAGCTCCAGACAATGTTCAAAGCCTTGCAACGTTTTCTTGGCATGGTTAACTATCTAGGCAAGTTCATTCCAGACTTGATTCAAACATATATCTGCACCACTCAAAGAGCTAACACGTAAAGATGCATCTTGGTCTTGGTTAGAACAGCACCAGAGAGCATTTGATGTCCTGAAACAGAGAACTGCCAGTCCACTTACTCTCAGATACTATGACATCCACAAGCCATTCTTGTGATGATTCGAAGTTTGGTTTCGGTGAAGTCATTCTACAACAGGGTCAACCTGTTTCTGTGTCCAGAACTCACCCAACCAGAAATGCAGTATGCTCAGATCGAGAAAGAGCTTTTGGCAATTGTGAATGCATGTTCCAAGTTCCATGATTATGTTTACTGTAGACCTATCCAGATCGAAACAGATCAACCATTAGTCACTATCCTGAGAAAGCCTATGTATACAGCCTCATCCAGATTGCAACGTATGACGCTAAAACTACAAAAGTACCATTTCAATCTTATCTACAAGAAAGGAAAACGTCTTTATCTTGCTAATACGTTAATACGTTATCCGGATCACTCAGAAGTACCACTGAACAGCATGAAAATCAAATCTGTCATTCGGTTGAAGATTCTGAAATCATGAAAGTGAGACATTTTTCTTTCACACGTATTCAGCTCAGAGATCACAGCTGCAAATCCAGTTTTACAGAAGCTCAACTACTTCCTCAAAGAAGGATGGCCTTCAAAGGAATCTAGTTTACCTCCAGAAGTGCAATCTTTTCCATACAGAGATGAGATTTTGTTAGACAAAGTAGAATCATGAAAGGTCATAAAGTTACTGTTCCAAAGTCTTTGCAACAAGAGTACACTACTATCTTATATCGAGGTCACCCAGGAGCAGACTTTACCAAAAGAGTGAGAAGACTAATATTTTGGCCTATGTCACAAGATACTGACAGTACTTTTATTCTGCACAGTATGTAATAGTACAAAGCCACATCAACAGAAAGAACCACTTCAGCTAAACCAGATTCCGGAACTACTTTGGTCAACAGTAGCTGCAGACATTTGAGTGGAATGGTCAACATTACTTGGTGTTAATAAACTCTTACTACAATTGATTTCAGATTGACCCACTTCCCAATCTAGCATCCACTATTGTCATTACTAAGATGAAGCGTCATTTTGCAGTGCATGATCTCCGTACAAAGATATTTCTGACAATGGCACACAGTTTACAAGCAAACAGTTCAAAAGATTTACCAAAGAATGGGACTTTACTCATGTCACAAGTAGCCCAAGAGTACCTGCAGTCAAAGGTTTGGAAGAACGTGCAGTTCCAAGTGCAAAACAGTTACTAGAGAAGTTGAAATGAGACAACAGTAATATTTCCGGACTCCCTTGAATCTCAGAAATACTCCTCGTGATAAACATCTTTGTTCACCTGCTTAGAGGCTTCTGTCGAGACAAACCAGAACCACATTACCAATCAGTAAACTGCTGGTTTCATGCATCAAAAAAAAAGAAGTTATGTACTCGCCATAACTTTCCATCTGAGTAGTTCTACTTCATTTGTCTTCAACCTGTGGGTACCGGATCCATATCGGATCTGAGCCAGCAACTTCACAAGCATCTGCTCTGCGCTCCAAGCTCCTCCCCTTACCCATAATACACCACCACTACCTTCCAACCCTCAGATAGAGTTTCCTGCACCGTACACTGAACAAACCGAACCCAAAACACCTTACACACACACACACAAAAAACCCCGCTATGAACGCTGTCCATGTGATAAGGCCAGGGGGAAGTAGGGAGGGATGGCTGAAGACAAATGAAGTAGCACTACTCAGATGGAATGTTAGTACATAACTTCTTTATCTGAAGTAGTTTACTTAATTTGATCCTCAACCTGTGGGAAAGAGTCCCCAGCTACTAAACACCTGGGTGGCCCTCATGGAAGGATATTTCGGACCACTGCGGAACCAAAGGAGTGGGACAGAGTCCCCAGCTACTAAACACCCGGGTGGCCTTCATGGAAGGATATTCCTTACCACTGCAGAACCAAAGGATGCTCTCAGAGAAATAAAATCCAATTTATAGTGAGAAATGAAGGTAGCCGCAGAAAAAGAAGTTATGTACCTACCATAACATTCCGTGTTAGTTGTCTTCATCTCGCCTTCTTTCTTGCTTGTTGGGATCGGAGCCGACCCTCGGCTCAGACTCTGCCATCTTCTATAGCTCGAGAGCTGTTTACTGGCTCGAGGCTACCCCTTATCCCACGATGCCTAGCGCTAGCGACCCAGATCTCGTTTGTAATAGCTAACCCCAGACATAGCAAGAATAACCTTACCAAACTAACAGGTTGGGCATATCTGTTAGACAACTAACATGGAACGTTATGGTAGGTACATTTATGTTAAGTTGTCTATCTCGCCTTCATTTCTATCTCGCCTTCGTTTCTTGCTTGTTGGGACAGCGTCCCTAGCACCTATGATCCTGGGTGGCTCATTGGAAAAGACTCTCCAGAACAGTGGAACCAAAGTTAGCTCTATTCCTGGAGGCCATGTCTAACTTGTAATGAGAAATAAAGGTATGAGGATTTTCCCATGTGGCAGCAGCACAAAGAGTCCATGGGCAACCTAGACTGAAAGTCTACAGAAGTGGCCAAAGCCCTAGTAGAATGACCTTTCGGTTCGGAAGACCATTCTTTGTTTCTTATTTGATAGATGAAGGTGATAATGTGAGACAACCACCTGGACAGTGTCACTTTGGAAACTGGAAGACCCTGTTTGCCCCTAGCATAGGAAAGTAAGAGTTGGTCCGATTTCCTTATATCCTTCGTTCTATGCAGGTAAAAACACAGTTGTCTATGAACATCCAAAAAGTGCAACTTGTATTCTGCCTTGTTGGTGTAGTTAGGGAAGAATACTGGAAGGTCTATGGATTGGTTTAGATTATTTTCTGAGCACACTTTAGGAAGGAGGGATTAGTTCTCAGAGCTACCCTATCCTTGTGAAAAACTAAGTACGGAGAACGGACGCTTAGTGCTTGAAGTTCCGATACACGTCTGGCTGAGGCAATAGCTACCAAAAAGAGTTTCCAAGATAGAAACTTAAGGGAGCAGGAAGCTGCCGGTTCAAAAAGGGGCATAATCAAGGAGGTTAGTACCAAATTAAGGTCCCAAGGAGGAGGGGGAATCTCTCACTGGGGGCCTAAAGAGAGTAGTCCCTCTGAGAAAGGCTTTACACAGCTTATGAGACATATTTAGATTAGAAAAGCTAACATGATAATTAGATATGGCCGCTAGTAGAACCCTAACTATGGCAGAAGTGGACCCTGAGTGAAAAAGCTCAGTTTGGAATTCCAAGATCTCGTGAACTGGGGCTGAAAAGGGATCTATGTTCCTAGCCTCTGCCCAATAAGAGAAACGTTTCCATTTGCTAGCATACGTCTTCCTAGTAGCAGATCTGTGAGAGGATAAAATTTCACGCACAGCGGGGGAAATGCTGGAAAGCCTGGCTAGGGTTGGAATTGGATCAACCAAGCTGTGAGCTGCAGTGTCTGGAGGGATCGATGCAGCTCTCCTGATTGATGAATCAGCAGGTCTGGAATAGGATCCAGGGTTCAGGGCTGCTCGAGGAGGTAACGGTGCAGGAACGGAAACCAAATCGGTTGAAGCCAGTAAGGAGCAATGAGGATCATTTTGCAACCCAACAATATCGCTTTCTGTATGAGTTTGGGTATAAGAGGAAAAGGCAGAAAGGCATAAAGAAGTCCCTGAGGCCAATCGTGGACTAGAGCATCTCTGGGAGGGTGACCTGGAAGCAGTAGAAGGGAGAAATAGTTGCTGAATTTGGTGTTGAAAGGGGTTGCAAACAGATCGCAGCAAGGCTGTCCACATTTGCGGAAGAGGAGATCCGCAACTACCTGATTCAGAGACCACTCGTGAGGCATGAGAATAGCTCTGCTGAGCCTGTCCGCTACGACATTGGACTTCCCAGGGATGTGCGTTGCAATCAGAAATCGTTGGGAGGAAATCGCCCACTGCCAGAGTCTGAGTGCTTCTCAACATAGGGGGTAGGACCTGGTTCCGCCCTGCTTGTTGATGTACCACACTACTGACATGTCAGTCTGAATTGCAATGGTCCCAGGAGGAATCGCCCACTGCCAGAGTGAGTGCTTCTCAACATAGGGGGTAGGACCTGGTTCCGCCCTGCTTGTTGATGTACCACACTACTGACATGTCAGTCTGAATTGCAATGGTCCCAGGAGGAATCGCCCACTGCCAGAGTGAGTGCTTCTCAACATAGGGGGTAGGACCTGGTTCCGCCCTGCTTGTTGATGTACCACACTACTGACATGTCAGTCTGAATTGCAATGGTCCCAGGAGGAATCGCCCACTGCCAGAGTGAGTGCTTCTCAACATAGGGGGTAGGACCTGGTTCCGCCCTGCTTGTTGATGTACCACACTACTGACATGTCAGTCTGAATTGCAATGGTCCCAGGAGGGAGAGAGTCCCGAAGTGCTTGCAACCCTAGTAGCACGGCTCTCATCTCCAAGACATTTATGTGCAGATGGTACTCGTGAGGCTGACATGTGCCTTGGACTGTCCTGCCCTGATAATGCCCCCCCCACCCTATCAGTGAGGCGTCCGTGGTCACTGTGGCAACCGGAGGGGGCTGGATGAATGGTCTGCTCTGAGACACTAGTGGGGAGACCATCCACCAGGAAAGGTGTCTTTTGCAAGTTTCTGTAATCATGATCATGTGCGACATGGGGAGCTGGTGAAAGGACCACTGTGTGAAGAGAAGCCACTGAAGGATTCTCATGTGAAAACGGGCCAGAGGTATCGGAAGAATTGCCGCTGCCATAGAACCCAGAGTTTGAAGGAACAACCGGACTTGTACCTTTTTGCATTGCATGAGGATATGAACTTGCTGCCAAATCGTGGCCACCTTGTCCGGCGGTAGTTTTGCAGACATTTTTTGCATCTAGAGCTGCTCCTATATAGGTAATAGATTGACAGGGCAACAAGGCAGATTTTTCAAAATTTATGGTAATGCCTAACTGGGCACAAATTACGATTGTATAGTCCCTGGCTTGAAGAAGTTGATGCCTGGTAGTAGCAGTAAGGAGCCAGTCTAGATGAGGAAACACCTGGAATCCTTGGTGCCTCAGGTGAGCCGTGACCATTGCCATACATTTGGTGAACACCCTGGGGGCTGTGGTGAGCCCAAAGGGCACAGCTCTGAACTGATAATGACTGGCTCCCATCCGGAAGCCAAGGAATCTCCTGGAGCGCCTGTCCATCTTGATGTGATCGTACACATCCTGGAGATCTATTGAGCACATCCAATTGTCCTGACCCACAAAGGGTAGAATGGACTGAAGTGTGACCATCCGAAACCTTGTTCTTTGAACAGACTTGTTTTTAGTCTGCTGAGATCCAAAAATTGGTCTCCAGTCCCCTGTCTTTTTTGGTACCAAAAAGAACACAGAGTAAGTTCCGGATCAGAGTTGGTCTGCCGGGACTTCCTGGATTACTCTTTCTAGCAGTCTTGAAATTTCTATGACTGCCTGGGCCCTCAGATTTGCTTGACGATGGGGGAGACTGGAAGAAGGGAATTACATAGCCTCTGGATATGAGTGTACCCATTTGTCTTGCGTAATGTGTTGCCAGGCTTTTTGGTACAGTGAAAGTCTTCCGCCAATTGCCTCCAGCGGCAGTCGGACAACTCTTCAGGGATGCTGGAAGGGCTTGTCAGAGAAAGATTCTCTGCTGCCCTGGTTCTGCGGACCCCCTCTGCCTCGACGGCGGCATCTGTTATTTCCTCCTCTTCCCCTGGAGGAAAAATCACTACGTGTATCAGGCGAGGCTCCCTGGGATTTCCGAAACCATTTTCCACTCTTCTGACCTTTGGGATATGGTCTGGAAGGAGTGGTAAACGGACTCCCATGGCAGAGAGTCTTGCCTTCCTGTTCACACCTAGTGAGAGTGTCCACCTGTGGTCCAAAGACAAATGAACCGTCAAAGGGGGTGTTGGTGAATGATGCTCTAAAGGGCTCCGCAAAATTACACAGCCGCATCCATGTGTGTCTCCTAAGGGCCACGCCTGCACCTGCGGCTTTACTCGCACCATCGGCTGCATAGGAAATGAGGCTCATGGAGGAGTTAAACACCGAATTAAGGGTCGCCAGCTGAGAAGCTACTTTAGCTTGAACCCCTTCAGCTGATGGATCCTGGAGGGTATCTCCAAGCTCTTTTAGGAGATCCCTCTGAAGCCTGGTAAAATGACAAGTAATTCCGTGACCTCATGGAGAAGGCTGCTGAAGCAAATATTCGCTTCCCATATCTGTCCATAGTCCTAGACTCCTTGTTAGGAGGATGGACAGAGAAAGAAGTTTCTGCCAATTCCTTTTTAGTGGCCGCTGCTACTACCATTGCATCCACGGGAACACCCTTGGTAAGCAACTGTTTGTCAGGGGGTGCAGTGATAAACTTGCCGAGCCTCCTCGGGGTTGGTTCTACTGTATCTGGGGCTGACCAAGCCTTTCGAGGCATCACAGACATTAGTGGATCGAAGGGCGGACACCCCCATGAGGTGGAAGGCCAGGAACCAAACGCATCCAGGAATACAGATTCGTCCTCAGTAGGGGCTAGGGCAGTCCAGTTCCCCCTCTGCCTAAGCATTTCTAGGATGTCCAAAAAGGAGACATCTTCAGAGGGGGATCTCTGGGACCCTTCTGATTCATCCACATCTGTATCCGAAGTGACAGACTCAGGGGAGTCGATGTGCTTCCTCTTGCACTTCCTCTTCCGAGGGGCCTCCTCTGAATGATCAGGGGAGGCCTTGGAAGAGGAAACAGCCAGTGGGGTGCTCTGGAGCGTCGGTTCCCCATGCTTGGGGTCTGGATGAGGGACAGAGGTTGACACAGACACTACAGGGGACGGAGTGAGTGGGGTCGAACATGGTGCTGACTCAGGGGCCAGTACACTCCTCAAGACATCGAAGGCATCCCTGCCACGATGCAAAGGCGGCTCCAGTTCCGAGGAAACCGGAATCCTTCTCCGCACTGAGGGGGACGGCTCCGAGGCCAATGTAGGAGCCGAGCTCACTTGCGCCGAAGCTCCAAGAGGGAGAATGGGGTCAGACAAGGGTCTGATGCCACTCGCCCCCTCGGAGCAGACGAGGAAGTCTCAGCGCCAGATCCCTCGACAGAAGGCACCAGAGGGGATCGGAGCCGATGACGGAACCGAAGGGGAAATAGTTACTGGTGCCGACATATCCATGATTCGAACCCCAACAAACTCTGGCTCCGAGCTCAGAGGAGTCTGAGGAGGAACATCGGTGGAAGCGGGCGGAGCAGACACCTGTTAAGGAGGGCTGGATAACATTTTGGCCAGTGGCTGCGACTTCAACAACCTACTGACCACACTCTCCACATCATGGTCCGAGAGTCTAGAGGACAGAGGAGTGGGAGGATCTGTGACTGCGGTCACTAGAGACGAGGATCTCAGTCTCTCGTGGGTCCAAGACGGCTCCGAAGAAGCTGATGGAGGTAGCCTTCTCGGTTCCAGCCGGAACTGAAGTAGTCTAATGTTTGGGCCAATGATGGCTCCGAGCTGGGAGCAGACGATTTGGTCGGTTTAGGAGATTTCATCGGCTGAGCCTTGGACGGTGAATCCTAGGGCTTAAGAAGACCCATTAATATAAGCTTATTTTTGCGCTCCTGCAGAACCCTTGGGCTGAATGCGTGGCATACAATACAAGAGTCCTGCAGGTGCACTGCACCTAAGCAACAGATGCAAGAAGTGTGCCCATCTGTCAGAGACATTTTCTGACAGCATGAGTCACACTTCTTGAATCCAGACACTTTGGATTCTTTAGACATATCTAGTCCTACACAGAAAAGTCTTTGGCCAAAGGCCCAACAACAAAAACTACAAACATTAACCTAACCAAAAAACACAACGACAGTCAAGAATTTTTTTTTTTTTTTTTTTTTTTTATATAGGAAGCCTCTAACTTAAACAGCTACCTAGGAAGTAGAGAAGACAAACTAAAAATAAAACGGTACAATAAGTAGAGATAGGAAAGGGGAAGGGGTGAGGGGAAGAACTCTCTAACTTAAACGAGTTCGAAGGGAAAAATACAATACTACTAAAACCACAAGCTAATTAACTATAATGTCGAAAAACTAAACTATCTAAAAAGCACCCCTAATTTGCTAGAAAACTTGCAGTTTTTATGTAAAACTTACAAGAGCCTGAGCCAGTAACAACGAACCTTGCAGCTGAAGCGGCAAACGAGATCTGGGTAGCTAGCGCTAGGCATCATAGGATAAGGGGTAGCCATCATGGGATAAGGGGTAGCCTCAAGCCAGTAAACAGCTCTTGAGCTATAGAAGATGGCCAAGTCGGAGCAGAGGGTCAGCTCCGATCCCAACAAGCAAGAAAAGAAGGCGAGATAGACAACTTGACATCAAATGTTGTCTAAGGATACTCTCGACCAAAAGGCTGCAGAAGTAGCCATGGACCTAGTCAAATGAGCTTTAATCTGATCCGGAGACAAAACCTTTATCCTTGTAGATCTGAGAGATACATAGGGAAAGCCACCTGGCACTGGTCACCTTGGAAATAGGTTTACCCAAAAAAAGGTTTAGAAAAGGACACAAACTGGTCAGATTTACGAAAAGTTTTGGTCCTGTGCAAATAGAACCATAACTGTCTATGGACATCCAACAAATGCAACTTGTATTCAATTTTGTTTGCAAAAGTTGGAACGAAAACAGGTAAATTAATAGTTTGATATTGACCTCTGCTGCTACTTCTGGGAGAAAAAAAAGGACTGGTGCAAAGAGAAACCCTGTCCTTCTGGAAAATCCTGTATGGAACCTTGTCAGACAATGCCTGAAGTTCTAAAACCCTCTTAGTAGAGGTGATAGCCACTAGAAAGGCTGTCTTCCAAGACAAAAACTTAAGATCTACAAGTTATGTACTCACCATAACGCTTGATGTATGTGGTCCATCTCGCCTCACACGCATGGGTTCGGAGCCGAACATTGGCTCCGACTCGGCCAACTTATATTTTTCTAGCACGAAGTCTCTAATTGGCTGGGCTAACCTGGTATCCCATGTTGCACCGCTCCACAACCCCAGATCTAATTTGCAGCAGCTCATAGTCACACCTCATGCACAACCACAGTCAGAAGAGTAGAACACTAACTAGGGCAGCAAAGAAAAAATAACAAATACCGAAAGGTCCTGAAACAAATGTCACCTCCAAATCCTCCAGGAGGGGGGAAGGTGGGAGGGAACGCAAGAATGTGAGGCGAGATGGACCACATACATAAAGCGTTATGGTGAGTACATAACTTGTAGATGTTATGTGGTTCAGTCTCGCCTACATTCTTACTCATGGGACAGTGTCCCTAGCACCTCTATCCTGGGAGGCTCAATGGAAGATGCTCCTGAGAACAGTGGAACCAAAGGAAGCCCGGCCCCTAGTAGCCATGTCTAATTTGTAATGAGTAATGAAGGTGTGGGGAGAAGCCCAGGTGGCCGCAGCGCAAATTTCATCCAAGGATAGTCTGGAGTGAGAAGCTGCTGAAGCGGAAACAGCCCTGGTGGAGTGAGCCTTGACAGGGAACGGTAACTCTCTGCCTGCCAATGAGTAAACGTAGAAAATGCAGTCAGAAATCCACCTGGAAATTGTAATCTTAGAAACAGAGAAACCTGTTCTATTTTCTGAGAAGGACACAGAGTTGGTCAGACTTACGAAGTGGTTTAGTCATGTGCAAGTAAAAACGAAGCTGCCCGTGTACGTCCAATTGATGAAACTTAAACTCTGCCTTGTTGGAAAATTGAGGAAAGAAAACTGGCAGCTCAATGGACTGATTGAGGTTAATGGCAGAGGTTACCTTCGGAAGGAAGGATTAGGTCTCAAGGAAACCCTGTCCTTATGAAATATTAAATACAAGGATTTGATGGACAATGTTTGAATCTTCGACACCCATCTGGCTGATGTGATAGCTATTAAAAATGCAGTCTTCCACAACAGAAATTTTAAATCACAGGTGGCAGCTTGTTTGAAAGGTGATGTCAGGGCCTGTAACAAAATTTAAATCCCATGGCATGATGGGTTCTGACAGGAGGCCGAAGCAACAAGGTGCCCCGCAAAAAGGCCTTACACAGCTTATGCGCCATGAGAGAAGGTTCGTAAGAGGTATGAAAATTGGAAATAGTGGCCAGCTGAACCTTAATGGTGGCAGGAGCAGAAGCCTGTTGAAAAAGAGTGGATAAAAAATCTAAGACAGCAGGGATGGGGGCTGTGAAAGGATCCAGTCCCTTGGCCTAAGCCCAAATTGAAAATCTTTTCCACTTGCTGGAGTTAATCTTCCTGGTAGAAGATTTATGAGAAGATGATAAAATGTGTACTACCTCAGGTGAAAAACGAAGTCTGACTAAAGATGGAAGTGGAATAGTCAGGCTGTCAACCTGAGGGTCCTCAAGGAGGGATGGGACTGTCCCGACATGTCAGTAGGTCGGGTGCTGGATCCAGAGTCCAAGGACTGTCCACTGCATACTGATGAAGAAAGGAGAACCAGACTTGGCGAGGCCAGTGTGGGGCAATAAGAATCTTGCTTCCCAAGGAAATGGCATTCTGGATCACTCTTGGCAGCAGAGGAAACGGAGGGAAAGCATAGAGCAGACCGGGAGGCCAATCGTGGACTAGAGCGTTCCCTGGGTGACTCTCCCTGTGGGGGGATCAGAGTGAAGTAGTTGATGCACTTGGTATTGTGGGGACTGGCGAAAAGGTCACAGCAAGGCTGACCCCACCTGTTGAAAATCTGCTCCGCAACTAGGCGGTTCAGGGACCACTCGTAAGGCATCAGAATAGCTCTGCTCAGCCTGTCTGCTATCACATTGGCCTTCCCCGGAATGTGCATTGCCACTAGGAACCGTTGGGAAGACACTACCACATTCGCATGGCCTCTCTGCAGAGGGGATAAGACCTGGTTCCCCCTTGCTTGTTCAGGTACCAGACGACAGACATGTTGTCCGAGTGAATTGCAATCGTTCCTAGGGGAAGAGAGCTCTGCAGTGCTTGCAACGCCAGTAACACCGCTCTCATCTCTAGAACATTGATGTGCAGATGTACCTCGTGATCCTGCCAGGTGCCTTGGACCATCCTGCCCAGATAATGCCCCCCCACCCTATCTGGAGGCGTCCATGGTCACCATGGCAACCAGAGTCATAGGAATAAATGGACTCCCTTTGTTCAAGTTGGTGGGACTCAACCAACAGAGGTCCTGTTTGCACCGATCGGCGAGTAGGATCAGATGGGACAGGGGAAATTTCTGAAAGGACCATTGGGCCGAGAGAAGCCACTGCAGAAGCCTCATCTGTAACCTGGCCAGGGGCACTAACATAATGGTGGCTGCCATGGATCCCAGGAGCTGTAGGACCCATCTGGCCTGAACCTTGAGGGGCAGCAACGCGCGAACCTGACCCTGCAACACCTCTATCCTTTCTTGAGGCAGGAACGCCCGCATTTGAACGGCGTCTAGCTCTGCGCCTATAAATGTGACACGCTGTGAGGGCAGCAAGGCAGACTTTCCCCAGTTGAAGGTAATCCCGAGTTGATGACAAAGGGTAATGGTCTTTTTCCCCTGGCCTGAATGAAAAGAGGCCTGGTGGGGGCGGTGAGGAGCCAGTCGTCCAGGTATGGAAACACTTGGAATCCTTGACGTCTCAGGTGAGACGTCACCAAGTGACTCCTGGATGCCCTGTCCATTTTGATATGGTAGTAAGCATCCTTGAGATCCATTGAGCACATCCATACTTCGTTTCCCAGTAATGGAAAAATAGACTGAAGGGTGACCATTCGGAACTTGGACTTTAGAACGTAGCGGATTCAGTCGGCTGAGATCCAAGATGGGCCTCGCGTCCCATTTATTTCGGCACCAAAGAGAGTCTTAAGTCCCTAATCCGATCTGGTCTGAGGGGACAGGTAGGATGACTCCTTTTTCCAGCAACTTTGAGATTTCTAGTGTTGCGTGATCCCTCTGACTGGGTGGAACGTCTGGGATTCTGTTGGGTGGAGGAGGGTCTGACAATAATGGGATGGAATAACCTCCGGTAACTATACGAAGCACCCATCGATCCTGAGTGATACTTGCCCAGGCTTCCAGGTACAACGAAATGCGGCCCCCGACTGGCTCTGGAATAGCACAGTCGGGCAATACATCAGGGACGATGATAGGAAGGCCCGCGAAAGGAATCATGGTCTCCCGAATTGCGAGGGCCTCCTCTGCCCTTAGGGCGGCGTCTCCCAGAATAGCCACCCTCTCCTCTGCCTCTGGAGGGGGACTCACCTTGACCGGCAGGGAAAAAGACTTGATTTTTGAACCACATTTTTCCTCCCTTCTGGGCCTTGGGGTAAGGCCTAGATGGGAGGGAAAAACGGACCCCTACGGCAGACAGGGTCTTTCCGACTTGCTCGCATCTGGTGAGGGTGTCTCACTTTGGTCCCAAAAAGTGAGGACCCATCAAAGGGGGCGTCAGTGAAGGAAGACGAAGGCCTCCGCGAAATGACACAGGCGCATCCAGGTTTGCCTCTTAAGGGCTACACCTGAGCTAGCTGCCCTGCTCGCCCCTTCGGCTGCATAAGATATGAGCCTCATGGACGAGTTGACAATCAAGCCAAGAGTAGACAACTGGGCGTTAACAGTCTGTGTTGACGCCTCAGGTATGTTACCCGTTACAGTATCTCCTAACTCCTTAAGGAGATCTTTCTGGAGCAGAGAGAAGTGACAGATAGTTCAGAGACCGAAGTGTGAAGGTCGCTGAAGAAAGGGTACGCTTCCCGTACCGATCCATACTCCTGGACTCTTTGTTAGGAGTATGGATGGAGGAAGAAGACTCTGCTACTTCCGGCTGAGTGGCCGCCGCCACCACCATGGCATCCACAGAAAGCCCTTTGGACAGGAACTCTTTCCCAGTGGGAGCTGACAGAAATTTATTAGGGCGTCTTGGTACAGGTTCCACTGAGTCAGGAGTCTCCCACGCCCTTCGACAGATCAAATCCAGGAGCTCATCAATGGGTGGAGACACCCAGGAGGCAGAGGGTTGAGCCCCAAAGGCCTTGAGGAATACAGACTCCTCCTCAGGGGGGTTTTGGACAACCAGTCTCCTCTCTGCCTCAAAATCTCCAGGATGTTGGAGAAAGACGTCATCGGAGGATGACTTGGGGGACCCCTCTGACTCCTCGAGATCGGTATCAGAGATGAGACGCTCATCCTGGGAGTATGTGCTTCCGCTTGCCCTCAAAGTTGGGGACCACTCATGGGGGTATCCCCAGACCTTGGGGCTCCACCATCAACCGATAGGGGGACATCAGAGGCTCTCGCCGGCATGGAAGGGGATGGAATGACAGATCCGGGTGGTGTGACTGAGGATCTGGCCAGTGCGCTCCTCATGGCCTCGAAGGTGGGTCCCGCCGAATCCGAAGATCGACCAACCTCAGAGGCCAAGATCCAAACCGAGGTTCCCCGAGCCGAAGCGCCGAGAGGGAGACTCGGAACAGACAAAGTCTCGAAGTATCCCCCTCGGGCCCGACAGAGGACACCCGGGTTCCGAAACCAGAGGACAGAGCCGACGTTAGCACCGATGAGGCCTTAAGAGGTATCTGAGCCGGCAAAACATCACTCGGAGCCAAACACTCCGGCTCCGAAGACAAGGAGGTGCTCGGAGGAGGAAACAAGGGCGCACTCATCAGGACTGGCTTCAGAGCAGACTGGGTCGGAGCCGAAAATTTTGCCAAAACCGGCGACTGCAAGAGCCTCTGCACCACCCTGTCCACATCCAAATCAGAGAGTCTGGAGGATTTGGAGGAGAGAGAAGGTGACTGATCCATCTGGAGATCCTTGTCTGACACTAGGAGATCGTCTTCGAATGGGCTCTAACAGGATAGGAGCCGAGGCAGATTCAAGAATCACAGCTACCTCCAGTGACCTCGAGGACAAGGGAGCCGAAGGTAGAGTCCAATTTGGTAGTCTTCTCCGGTGGCTCTGATGTAACCAATGGAGCCAGAGATCTTTTCTTAGCTTGTCTTGGTTTTAGACTGTGAACCAGAGGAAGAGTCAGACTCCTCAAAGGAAGGCTTAAGAAGGCCCTTCAGTACAAGTTTATTTTTTCTCTCTTGGAGAACCCTGGGGCTAAAAGCGTGACAAAAACTACAGGACTCTTGTAAATGTATAGCCCCCAAGCAGTATACACAAACAGCATGACCATCTGTTATGGACATCTTGTAGCTACATTTAAAACACTTCTTAAACCCGGAGGGTTTGTGTTTTTTGATCCTTAGACATAACTGCCAAACCACAGTACACAAGCACAGAAACAGGACTGTAGGCCACAACGGATAAGGCGGGAAACTATCGCTAACAACTAAAGACAGAATCTCTAAGTTAAACGATTCTGACCTGACAAGACACACTGTAGCAAGGGAAAAGAGTTTACCTCAGACAAACCACACAACAGAGGGAGGACTAGGTCCTCTAACTTAAACGGGCCTAGCCCGTAGGAACGGAAGGATACCACAAAAACACTCACCACAAAACAATGATAATAAGCAAACAGCTATTAAAATAGCTTTTGTGAAGAAAGAGAACAATTTTCCACTAGAAAAAAGTTTTAAAGCTATTTAGCCACAGCCAAGTGAGACCATGTCCTAGCTCCACGAGCGGCAAATGAGATCTGGGGTTGTGGAGCGGTGCAACATGGGATACCAGGTTAGCCCAGCCAATTAGAGACTTTGTGCTAGAAAAATATAAGTTGGCTGAGTCGGAGCCGATGTTTGGCTCCAAACCCGTGAGTACGAATGTAGGCGAGACTGGACCACATAACATCAGTGGTTTCTGTAGGTTCAAATGGGGGCGCCACCAAAACTTGAAGTACCATAGTAAGATCCTAAGGGGGAATGGGATCTTTGACCGGAGGATGCAAGAGGAAGGTACCTTTAATAAAGGCTTTCCACAATCTGGAAGAGGCTAAAGAAGCAGAGTTCTCACCCATGTGAAAATAAGAAATGGAGGCTAGTTGAACCTTAACCGTAGACGAGCCAGCCCCTTGTTGAAAAATATTTGCCAAAAAAATCAAGGATACCTGGAATGGCAGATGGGAAAGGATCTAGACTCCTTGAGAAGCCCAAAAGGAAAAACGCTTCCATTTACTGTGATAAATCTTCCTGGTGGACTACTTATGAGCTGCCACCAGAACAGACCTGACTGAAGACAATCTGGGAGTCCTAGCAATTAAGGGAATTGGAGCTATGAGCGTCAGACTGTCCAGATTCGGATGAGGGACTCACAATGGGTGTGCAATGAGATCCTGAATGAGATCCAAGATCCAGGGAGGAGATAGATGATGAGACCAAAGGAAGGGAAACCATACCTGGCGAGGCCAAAACTGGGCAATGAGAATCACTTTGCTCCCTACTTGACAAACTTCCTGTAGGAACTTCAGAATACGGGGTACAGGAGGATAAGCATAAAAAAGACTGGTAGGCCAAACATGGACTAGAGTGTTTCTGGGGGACTCCCCTGGCAGGGGGTTGAGAGCGAAGAACTTGCTGCACTTCACGTTGGAAGGAGATGCGAAGAGATCGCAGCAAGGCTGACCTCACTCTAGAAAAATCTGCTCCACTACTGAAGGATTCAGAGACCACTCGTAAGGCATCAGAATAGTCCGGCTTAGTTTGTCCGCTAGAATGTTGGACCACCCCGGAATATGTGTTGCTACCAGAAAACGACCGGTGGAGATCGCCCATTCCCAAACCCTCATGGTCTCGCGACAAAGAGCAAGATCTGGTCCCTCCCTGTTTGTTGATATACCAGACCACAGACATGTTGTCTGACTGGACTGCAATGGTTCCCAGAGGTAGAAAGGCATGAAGGGCCTGCAACACTAAAAGGACTGCCCTCATCTTCAGAACGTTTACATACAAACTGGTCTTGATCGGGGACCACTTGCCTTGGACTGTCCTTCCCGAACAATGCCCCTCCCCCTAACTGGGAGGTGTCCATGGTCACTGCAGCTTGGGCAGGGGCTGGAACAAAAGGTCATCCCTCCAAGATTTCTGAAGACTGCATCCACCATAGAAGGGACAATCTGCAGACTCTGCTGAGGTGCATTGGGTGCAACAACGGAAGATTCCACAGAGAGCATTGCACCTGTAGAGTCCACGTTAGTACCCTCAATTTATCAAGCACATGGTAGAATCATCCAGGTAAGGGATGACCTGAATCCCCTGAAGCCTCAGGTGAGTCGCTACTACTGCCATCACTTTGGTGAGCACCCAGGGGGCTGTGGTGAGACCAAAGGGTAGGGCTCGAAACTGATGACTGGACTCCCATGCTGCCAGGTGCAACAGGTGACCCTCGACTGCCTCCAGAGCAGTCAGGCAACTCCTCAGGGTTGCTGTGCGGGCCTGTCCCGAGAATGGTTTGAGACCCAAAATTCCTCGGACTCCTGCTGCCTCTGGGCCAGCATCTATCCAGTCTCTGTCCCACGAATACGGATACTTCTGGAACCACATCATCTTTTGCCCTCGCTCATTCCGGGAAAACGATCTTTGAGGGTTGAAGAAGCGGATTCAAATGGCAGACATGGTCTTCCAGTCTTTCTCACTCTGGACCAAGGAGTCATGGACAGTCTTACCAAAGAGGGTAAAACAGTCATACGGGGCATTCCCAAAAAACGCCCTGAAGGGTTCCGTGAAATGATACAATTTGAGCCACGCGTTACGCCTTGTGGACACATCGGACCCAGCTGCTTTAGCCGCTCTTTCGGTCACGTGTGAGAGGAGTCACAGACTTATTTGAAACCACTGTCAAGGTAACCATCCTCGCGGAGAATGGTGCCCTGCCCTCCTGCGACATGGACTTTGGGGGACACTCAGCCAGTTTCTTAACCAGATCGCACTGTAGTAGAGTAACATGGGCCAGATAGTTCAGCGCCCTGATAGAAAGATCGCTGATGCATAAACCAGCTTCCCTAAGGAATCCATCATCCTAGACTCTGTCAGGAGGATGGACTGAGGAACTCCGGGGTAGCTCTTTCTTGTTGGCAGCTGCTACCACCATAGCGTCTACAGGGGACCCTTTATTCCAAGCCTGTATGTAGGGGGGCTCAATATTTTGTCCGGAGATTTAGGGATTGGATCCACAGTGTCCGGTTCCTTCCAAGCCAGCAAGGTGACCAGGTCCATTACACCCAAGAAGTAGACGGGCCCATGCCGAAAGCCTCCAGGAACACGGATTTGTCCGGTTCTGGGGCGGACCAACCTCCCTGCTGGCATAAGATTTCCATGATGTCTCGGAAGGAGACATCCTCAGGAGGTGATCTGGGGGAACCTTCCCCATCATCCAAATCAGTGTCCTCAATGAGGGACTCTGGGGAGAAATCTAAGTGCCTCCTCTTGCATGTATGCTTGCGAGGACTCTCTTTTTGGGGCTTTCCGGATGGAACTTGCAAACCACTTGTTCAAGGGGAACCGTCTGAGGTTTCTCGAGCACGAGCTGTCCCTGTGGTAAAATGATAGGATTCACACACAAAGTAGGAGGAGTCGGGGCAGAGTCCGAAGATATAGTCAGGGGCCTTGATCCATTGGAGAGCACCCTTTCCACAATGAACGCAGAGGGAGAGAGAGCTTCCTGGGATACCATTAAGGGAACCGCTCTCCCCGGATCCAACGTGGGAATTGGAGCCAGGCCCGAAGTAGACGGCGCTCCGAGAAGGGGCCATGACCCAAGGTCAGAGCAGACAGAAACAGCTTCTCCCCCTTGCATCCAACACCCAGGCTCCGGCTCAGAGAGCCACTCTGATCCGAACTAGTTTGATCCAACACGTGCCTCCAGGCAGCTGCCAGCGTTGAGGAAACTGGTACTGTCGGCACTGACCCCTTGACTAGGGAAACTCTTGAATCCATGTACTCTGAAACATGGAGTCAGATCGGAGAAGGAGATAGGTGTAAACAAGGGAAGCATGCTCCCCCCTCCAGAGGTAGAGGGGACCGGCAAGACTCCCATCTGAATTTGTGCGCGAATAAATCTCTGCATCATTTTATCAATGTCCACTTCAGAGAGACTGCGGGTGGAAAACTACGAAGCCGTGGACTCCGACCTGACGGGATGAAGAACCGAAGCTCTAGAGGGTGGTCTGGGCTCCTCTGGCTCCGGAGAAAATCTAGGAAATCAGAGCAGAGGGGAGTCATGGTGCCTAGGCTGAATTTTGTTTGGAGGCCCAGTTGGAGACGAAAGGTCCGGGGGACCTCTCTCTTCAGATCTGTGCTCTCGCTCCTTTCTCTGCCTTTTCTCCGTTCCTCTTCCACAGGCTTAGAGGCAGGAGGATGAGTCCCAGCCTGGAAGGGAGGAGTAGGAGGAGAGGTGGTCACAGCTGTGTCCAAAGCAGAAGAGGAGGCGGCCACCGCCGTAGAAGGGAGCAGGCCCTTCGTAACTAGTTTCGCCCTCCAATCCTTAAGGGCATGTGGGTTAAAACCCACACAAATACTGCAGTCAGTAGCTAAATGAGCCGCACCCAAACAAAGCACACAGTGTGGCCGTCAGCAGGCGACAATCTGTGGCCACAGTGCATCTTTTGAAAGCCTGTTTAGGGAGATCAGCCATACCTCACTAAACAAGAAAAAAACTTGAGGCACACACCACTCACCACACTCAGACAAGCACAAAGAAGGCTGGGGGGGGGGGGGGTCTAACTACTACCAACTACCTAAAACTAAGACATTACACTTGATGCACCAGCAAAGGGGAGGAGGGAGAAAGCCTATGCTACTAGTAAAACCACAAACACTATGCTTGAAAAAGACCCACTTACAACTTGGAGATCAAGAATCACGATGCGTGTAAAAGCCGCAGCAAACTAGGTCTGGGGGGTTGGAAGGTAGTGGTGGTGTATTATGGGTAAGGGGAGAAGCTTGGAGCAGATGCTTGTGAAGTTGCCGGCTCGGATCCGATACAGATCTGGTACCCACACGTTGAAGATCAACTGAAGTAAACTACTTCAAATCAACAGGTCAGTGAAAGCCAATCTGTTGAAGCATTTAACCCAGAAGTCTTACTAGGATAAGACCAGCAAACCGATCAATCCATTACGAGCAGTGGTAAGGATGCAAATGTCCAAATGTTATGATCGGATTGTACTCGTGAAGAATATCTGCCCACAGTAGACATAGTACATTGTGGAATCACAAGGAGCAGTTTTTAAGTGGAATCGGAGGCATTTAATACCGGTGTCCAAGCCTATACCACAGCACCTAGCCTGTGAGAAAGACTCAGAGTGGGCTGTCCAGTGGAAGTTCCAGAGTGTATCCCAGTTCCTGTGACGAATCCCAAAGTTCCTGATACGAGCTGTTCACCGAAGACAGTCCCTGTTGCTAAACCCAGTTCTGATTGTTGTTACGAGACTTGGTAGCACCTCCAGACCATGTTCAGGATTGCACATCAACTTGGACATGAAAGTACAGTTTTGTACCTACCATAAATGTAGATGTTCGAAGATCCACATTGCTGCAGTCATAACTAGTGGGTAGTCCGCTGTCCTCGGTCGGCCCGAATACCAAAGTGTTAGGCTGGCGTCGGTCATGGTCGCTTAGATCTGACGTTAGTACGTCTTGGTACTAAAGCGCATGACCGACGTCATATCCCCAGTCTTTCTTGCCCCAGATGTCAGAAGGCCCTAAAAAGAAAGGCCATAGCCAAAACACAGAGAAACATCCAACCACCCATGTACAACCAATATTTACAACCCGAAACACACAACCACCCCAAACCACAGTGGGGAAGGAGGGAGGGTAAATTGGACTGCAGCAATGTGGATCTTCGAACATCTACATTTATGGTAGGTACAAAACTGTACTATGTTCTTCATCTCACATTGCTGCAGTCATAACTAGTGGGTAGAATCCCAAAGCAAAGGTAAAGGGAGGATGGCAAAATTATAAAGCATTGGGAGCTGCTAACATGCCCTGTAAAACTGCAGTGGCAAACCCAGCCCTAGATTTGCAGTAAAGAGGGAGATGATAATGTTTAGAAAAAGTGTGCACTGAACTCCAAGTAGCTGCCTCCAAAATATCTTTAGTAGCTACACCCCTTAAAAAAGCAGTAGAAGTGGCAGTAGCCCTAGTGGAATGAGGTCTGATTCCAGCCGGAATCTCTTTGCCATGATGAGAATAACAAAAAGCAATACAATGGCCTATCCACTTAGAAATAGTTTGTTTAGAAACAGGTTTCCCCTGAGATCCCACAGCAAAAGAAACAAACTGTTGAGACAGTCTGAACCCTTTAGTTCTGCTCAAATAATAACGCAACTGCCTGTGAATATCCAAAGAGTGCAAAATTTTTTCCCCTTTATTTTGGGGATCAGCATAAAATGTAGGCAAATGAATAGATTGGTTTAAGGCCACATTTGAAACAACTTTAGGCATAAAAGTAGGATTAGTACGAAGGGATAACCCTATCCTTATGAAAAATCAGGAAGGGCTCAACTGCCATTAGAGCCTGTAATTCAGATACCCTTCTAGCAGACGTAATGGCCAACAAAAAAGCAGTCTTCCAAGACAAAAACTTCAACTCAGATGTAGCTGCAGGTTCAAAAGGAGGTAAAGTGAGCTTTTCCAACACAAAATTGAGATCCCAGGAAGGAGTAGGAGCTCTACGTGGGGGTCTTATGTTCTTTGCCCCTCCAAGAAATTGCTTAAACAAAGGATGAGAGAATAATGGTGGGTCACAATCATAGTGAGCAGAAATGGCTGCAGCATGAACAGAGGAGAAAGACAAACCTTTGTGTAGTAACTCTAAGATACTGAAGAGAAACACTCAAATTAGGCACTGAAATATCAAAGCTCTTTGCTTGGCTCCAAAGAAAAAATCTCCTCCATTTATCAGCATAAACTTTCCTTGTACTAGGCCGTCTGGCCTCCAAAATAACATCCAAAACTTGTTGAGGAAGCTGTGACCCTCCACGGTCTATAACAGAATATGCCAGGCTGTCAGGTGCAGGGACTGTATCCTGACATTGATGAAATGATTGCCTGCCTGGGACAAAAGGTGTGGAATTGATGGCAGAGGCCAAGGAGGCTGCCGTACTAGGCTCCACAGCAGAGGGTACCAGTGCTGACGTGGCCAATCTGGAGCTATTAGAATCATGGAGGGCTTGTCCTGTCTGGCCTTCAAGAGCACCTTGGGAAGGAGAGGCAGAGGAGGAAAAGCATAGACGTGAAGATTGTTCCAACTGAATGGAAGAGCATCCACTTTCCAAGCTTTTGGATGAAACAGCTTTGTGCAAAACTTTGGCAGCTGGAAATTTAGTGGAGAAGTGAACAGATCTATGCCTGGAGTCCCCCAAAGCACTGTCAACTGTCGAAATACATGAGGATCCAACTTCCACTCGTGGGGATCCACCATCTGTCTGCTCAAAACATCCGCTAAGGAGTTCTGTGCTCCTGGCAGAAACCTTGCCTGAAGAGTGAGGTGCAAACTGAGAGCAGTCTCCCACAAAATCATAGCTTGCCTGCAAAGAGGGTACGAATGGGTTCCCCCTTGCTTGTTGATGTACCACATGACAGTTGTGTTGTCTGTCTGAATCAACACGTGTCCTGGTTGAAGTAGATCCTTGAAAGCCATCAATGCAAATTGGACTGCTAACATCTCCTTCATGTTGATATGCAAATGTTGAAGTCTGGCAGGCCACGTGTCTTGAACCCATTTTCCATTGAGGTGTGCTCCCCAAGCCATGTCGGAGGCATCTGTCGTTATGATCTGACTCGCCTCTGGTCGGGTCACAGAGAGTCCCTTGTTTAGGTGACATTCCTGAGCCCACCACAAAAACTCCTTTTGAATGCAAGGTATTATCTGAATGACAGTGTCCAAATCGTGGCAGTGTTGAGTCCATACACTTTTGAGATACCATTGTAGCTTCCTCATATGCAGTTTGGCATGAACCCCAAGGCTTGAAGGACTGTCCTTGCAGTCAGCCTGGACAGGAGAGACAATTGTTGGAAGTACAGGGTAAGATTTCTTTGCTTGTCCGGGGTCAAAAATGCCATCTGAGAGGCTGTATTCAGTCTCACACCCAGAAAGCACATGTCCTGAGAGGGTACTAGACTGGACTTTATTTCGTTCACAGAATACCCTAGGCACCTTAACACTGCCATAACATACTGAAGATGGTGAAGTAGCTTGTCTGTTTTGAGCAAGAATCAGGCAATCGTCCAAATAAGGATAAATTTGTATTCCTCAACCTTAAGAAGGCTATCACTGGAGCCAGAACTTTTGTGAACACCCTGGGCGCAGCAGAAAAGCCAAAGGGCAACGCAGAGAACTGATAATGTAAAGCCCCAGCCCAAAAACGCAGGAATCTCCTACAGCTGGGCCTGATAGGAATATGAAGATAAGCCTCCTTGAGATCCAGAGTTACCATCCAATGATCTTTGCCCAGCAGAGGCAGAAGTTGTTGTAAAGTCAACATTTTGAATTTTGGAATGTCCAGGTATGTGTTGAGAATAGACAAATCCAGAATTGGCCTCCAAGTGTTTCCTTTCTTTGGTACAAGAAACCGGCGAGAATAAAATCCTAGGCCCGACGGAGGGACCTGTTGGATAGCCCCCATTTGTAGAAGTAAAGAAATCTGTACGTGAGCCTCCACCTTTTGCTGAGGAGGAACGTCTGGCATGCCTTTGAAAGGGGGCAATGTGTGGAAATAAAATTTGTAACCTCGGTTTATGATGTCCAGCACCCATTTGTCCTGGGTGACTAAAAGCCAGTTCTGCCTGAAAAGTGCCAACTTTCCTCCCAGAGGAGCTGCCTGACAGGAAGGATCGGGCAGCTGAAGATGCAGGTCATTGGGTCTGTTTACGAAAGGACTGGCCCCTGCCCTCACCTGTAGACTGTGCAGGGGAACTCCACGTCCTAGGCCTAAAAGAACCCTGTGCATGAGCTCTGCCCCTACCACGTCTAGATCTACCCCTAGACTGTAAATCAGAAGGGTAAGCCCATCCCTTAGTGGGCCAATTCCTGCTAAACTTAGGGGGCTGCACCTGCAAAAAATCCTTAACAGTCTGCATAGACTTAGCTTTGTCTTCCATTTTCTTCAAGACTGACTCCATAGGAGAACCAAACAAAACTTCAGACTGCAGGGGAGCATCCAAAATACGAGCTTTAACATGCTCTGACAAGTTCTGATCTTTAAGCCAGGCGTGCCTACGAATAACTGATCCAGTGGCAGCCACCCTGGAAGAGGCCTGTAAAGCATCAAAACCACACTGCAAAGAATGCTTACCCACCTGATCAGAGGCATGAACCAAATCCTGTAATTCTTTACACTCTATGCCCTCTGCTAAAGCATCTACCTTAGATTTCAACTGACTAAGGAGAACATTCTGGTACTTCAGCATATGAAACTGGCAATTCAAAGCCCTCATTGCAAGAGTGGAAGAGGTATACACTTTTTTACCCCACCTATCCAAAGCTCTAGAGTCTTTATCCATAGGAACTGGATTCTTTACAACAGAAGCCCTGACACCCTTAGGTCCCTGGCTAATAGTTTCTGGGTCAGCCCTAGGGCTCTTATACAAATATTTGTGAGCCTCTGGTACTCTAATACCTATCTGGCTTAACCGGGGCAGGAGGCAAAGAGTCAGGGTTAAGGGAAGCCTCAGAGAAAACATCCTGCACAACATCCAAAACAGGGGGTATAGCCAAGGGCCTATGCTGTGGCAAAAATAGGAATTCCCTAAGCCTCTTTCTGGAATCAGAGAAATCCTGACCTTCCCATTTAAAATGTTCCCTCATAGAATGCAGGGTTTCTGAAAAAGAAAAATCTTCTGGAGGGGAAGCAGAAGGACTAGAATCCTCTGCGTCAGAATCAGAATAAGGGAGAAAATCCTGAATGTCTTAAGCTGAAGACTCAGAGTAATCTGAAGAGTGCTCTAATGCTTCCACCTCTGGCTCCACCCTAGGCCTCTTATCTGGGGGGGGGGGGGCATAGAACCTCTAATCAAGGAAATCAAATCTTCTGCCATTTTAAGCATGTGTTTTTTTAGGTACAGACCCTGCAGAAGTAGGACTGACGCCAGAGGAAGATAAACCAGGCCTGGCCTTGGGAGGTACCTTAGAGACAGAGGGAGAAGGCCTAACCACCCTATGTGGAGAAGGGAATACAGCCACTTGAGAGGCCCCTTCAGCCTGACCCGACTCCTGAGAGGCCACATCTTGTAAAATTAAAGGTTCCCCCTGAGACTCAACTGAAACCTCGGCTGGATCCACAGATTCCACTGTGGTTTCTAAAGAACCGGCGTCCGGAACGGACGACTCATCCTGTTTAGATTTCACAGATTTCTCCTTGCGCTTCTTAGCGGTAGTCGGAGGATCCGACGGCATTTTATAATTACACCGCTTACCGAAGACAAGACTAGCACAATCTAACCGACGTTTAATGGTGCGCTTATTAAATTTAGCACAAAAGCGACACCCGACTACGTCGTGCTCAGGCCCCAAGCAAGGAATGCAAAGAGAGTGATAATCCCTATGAGGTATCTGTTTCCCACAAGAAATACAATTATTCCCCAACGGGGTACTTAGCCCAACTTGGTTTCGGTCTGAAACTCAGAATACGAAAATTTCAGGACGCCGAACGGCACTTGCAAACGCTGCTTCTGCTTCAGACCATGCGGCAAGAAAGACAGGGGATATGACGTCGGTCATGCGCTTTAGTACCAAGACGTACTAACGTCAGATCTAAGCGACCATGACCGACGCCAGCCTAACACTTTGGTATTCGGGTCGACCGAGGACAGCGGACTACCCACTAGTTATGACTGCAGCAATGTGAGATGAAGAACATCATAGTGTTTTTTTTAATATCGATGCATGTTTAGCTGCAATGTTATTTTGATAAGGGCAATCTTTAAGAGGGAAGCTGTAGATCAATGTATGTACGTCTCCAAGAAACCTCCTGTGGGCATGTGCAAGTCTAATTGCCACTTTGTAGTTAGCTGCTGAGATGTAAGCATGCATGTGTGTAAGCTCTGTCAAACAGTTAATGTTTATTGATGCTGCTATCCATCCTGATGCATTTTTATGTAATAAAGTATCTTAAACGAACTGCCCTGCCTTTTTTGTATTCAATGTACAAGGGGACGAGCTGCACACCGCAAGCTTGTCAAATTTCCAGAAGGTTTTCACTACTATACGTTAGATTACAGTCTCTTTGGGTTTTCTTTTCTTTATGGGAAATATGGGTTGAGTTGTCCCTGTATGTCTTCTGAACAGAAGAACTCAGACACGAACAGATGATTAAAACTACCTATGACAAAGGCAAGATCTTTGGCCATCAATGGAACTAGACAGGAAAGGCCTTCAAACCTTGGAAAATGAAGGTCTGGGTGAAGTGTGACTGAAGTGTGGGATAGCAGCATCTTGAATGAATGCATACGGGTGGACTTCTACAGAAAAAAGTACAAGAGAGAGGGAGCCAGGTTTCTCTGGGCCAGAAGAGATGCCGTCCCAGAGGAGACAGGTTTTCTGGATGGATACTGTTATCACATGAACTGATTGAAAATCAGTTCAGGATTCATTTGGTCACTGGTATTTAGGCCATCTCTAGCATGAACCCCCAAAGAGCTCACATACTGAAGTGTCCTTGAAGTGAAACATTCTGTCTGCCATCGGGTAGCTCAGAGAACTCATAGGGCATCAAGCAAGGAGGACAATAACTATCAAGAGTGACTACCTTTCCTGGAATAGGTATCACTAGAAACCACTGGATGTTAAAGGCCCACTGCCACACTCAATGTCTTACAGCACAGTAGTTAGGAATGGATTTCAGTCTGCTAATACATCACACCACAGAAGCGGTGAAAATACTCCAAGGATAATAAAGACTGAAGTACTGGACTCATTTCCAAGTAAATCAAATGCAAGTTGACTCCTAAGATGGCCAGGTACCATGATTTGTCTTTTTTCTTTACAGCTCCTCACCTTAACCCTTGATCCAATGTTACCAAAATTATTACAGCCCAAGTATGCAGGTGGAACAGGCACTGCAATTGCAACTAAGAAGCTTCTGAAATATGAGCCAGATGTGAGTATCAAAATGTTAGGACCACTGGATCCCAAATATCTGTTAAAGAGCCTTCATACAGAATTCTGTGAAGATGCATCATGAAAATGAAAATCACCATAAGGTGCAAAAGTCTTGAGGCAGACTGTGGCTGAAAATGACTTCAAGTGAACAGAAGCAACTGTTATATATACAATATATTGTCCTAGGCCAGGGTGGCTCAACATATTGTGGTGCCCAAGATGCAAATTATGAAGGTGACAGATTTAACTTTTGTGAGGTTACTGTTACTCCAAGAGAACACAGAAGAGGAGACCCCTCTTGTGAGCCAGATCTTCAGATGGGGTAGTTCATGTAATCTATGGTGAGCTGCAACTACTCACTTGAAACCAACAATGAAAGTCATGAAATGGTAATGACTGACCAACCTGAAAGTATAGAAACCTCCTTGACTCCTCTGTTACCTTGCAATGGTAGTAGGTGCTTTAGAAGTCCAAACAGCAAATCTATGTAGCTTCGGACAAGTGACTGCATTGTGAATATTCCAAAGTTTTCTTTTAGGGCAAAGACATTGAGGTTTCACAGATAACTAGACTGAAGTCCTCCATTTTTTGACAAAGAAAAATCTAGAATAAAGTCCTAAGCATTTTGGGTTTGGTGTAACCTCCAGGATTGCTCTTTTTTGAAAAAGCTTTTTGACCTCCTTCAGTAATGCTCATTTTTGACAGAAACAGAGGATAGCAGAGAAAGGGCACAGTGTAAATCACTGGTAAATCACTGAAACAGAGGATAGCAGAGAAAGGGCACAGTGTAAATCACTGGTAAATCACTGAAACAGAGGATAGCAGAGAAAGGGCACTGTGTAAATCACTGATGTGTCTCATCCACTGTCTTTTAATATTCTCTTTCGAACAGTGTAATAGGGTCATAGGTAGGTACACTCTGCTATCTGCCCGAAGGCATTTATAAGCCTAGCCAGATTGTGTTGGCTTTCGCCACCTCCTTAGATGAGCTCCCTGTGCCTCTGTCCAGCAGAGCCACTGAAGTGATCACCGGGGTAAACTTTGCTTCCCATCCACTCGTCAATGTTTCTCTTGGAATGTTAGAGAGGAGCTCTGCGTAATGTAGATTGGAATCTTGTTCCAAAGCATGGGAAGTCTCTGGGACAGGAATCTATCCCTCCAGCATGTTCTATTTATTGTTGTGGTGAGGTTTAGATCCCTAAAGCGTGTGGCTTGAGGGGATAAGGTTTTCTTTAGGTGGAGTGTGTCCATCAATTCTGGATTGGACATGGCCTTGTATGTCAGGAAGAGATCATCTCTGAGTTGGCGGTATGCAACAGAGTACAGCTGGAGTTTCTTCAGTCGAGCTGCATAGGGCATCTATTTGAGGCCGGTGAGGTACTTCTGTGGTCTTTCCAGCTGTTGCAGGTGTCTTATAAGGTACATCCCAAATGGAGCATTGTATTCTAAGATGGGTCTGATAAGTGATGAGTAGAGGGGCACAATGACCTCTTTTGATCTGGATGCGAACCCTTTTGTGATTAAGTGGGCCATGTAGAAGGATTTTCTAACCACTTTGGCAATGTGTTATCAAAGGAGATATTACTACCTACTTGGGTCCCCAGATCCCTTATTAAGTCTTCTATATTTAGGGGACTACCACCTATGTGGTAGTTTGTGGGTACTTTATTTTTTCCAAAGGGGAGGACTATGCACTTTTTGGCATTTAGCTCGAGGCCATGAATTTGACACTAAGTATCCGTCTCAGTGAGACCCTTTTGGAGGATGTGTGTCAGTCTCAATTATAGCCCCTAGCTTGCAGTAGTCTGCGAACTTGGTCAGCCATAGTCCTATGCTTGCCTGTACCTCTGAGAAGTATATGCTGAACAGGAGGGGCCCTAGGACTGAGCCCTGGGGAACGCCACTAGTAACCTTGTTTAGAGTTGGACCTAGCTCCCACATCTCTCACCATGTGGGTTCCGTCAGTGAGCTAGTTGGCAACCCATCTTGTGATGTAGGGGTTTATATTCAGGCTGATGAGCTTGTCTATAATACCAGAATGGGGAATGGTTTTGAAGGCTTTTGCAAAGTCTAGGTAGGCTGTGTACCACCTTTCCCTCGTCTATAGCCTAGGTAACTGTCTCAAAGAAGTCCAACAGGTTTGGGAGGCATGATCTGCCCTTAAAGCTGAACTGGGTAGAGTCCAGTGTTTGGAGGTTCCCAATGTCTCTATTAATGAGTTCCATGATGATGTGCTCCATAGCCTTGCAGACCAAGCTAATCAGGCTTATATAATGTTCAGAGAATTAGTCCCAGCTGGGCAAGGCCTTAGCACTGCTACAATCTACTCTGGCTGGCCAAAACCACCAGGGCAGCACTTATGACCTCTGGGTTCATGATTCTACTGGAAAGCAGACTATAGACTGCCTACTGTAGCTGCTGTTGCAGACCACACAAAAATCGCACCTAGTGTTCTCTTTTGTGTTTTACCAAAGATGCATTGTATAGGGTAAAACTTCTCAGCCATGGCAGAGTCCTCTTCCTTCATATCTAGATGGTTTTCACGTCTGAAGAGAAGGGGCCCTTTAGAAAGAGGATCCAAGAAGGTCACCTTGGTTTCTTCTGTGAACTGAATCTATCATAACCAGAAGCACATATGTGGCAATGTTGGACCCTGTTGCTTCAGCTAGAGCTTTTGCATCAATACAAGTCATATGCATCCTAAGGCTGCCTCAATTGTAGAAGGTACATATGATCATAATGTCCTCGCTCAATAGAACTTCGAACAATTCCTTTGCCACACGGTACACCTGCCTTGCCTCTATAGAAAAGAGCACCATAAGGGTTAAATAGCTAATTGTCCACAAAGAAAATGTAGTGCATACAAACATGCTTTACAAATTTGTCTATCACGCTAGACTGTGTCTTTTGGATAGCCAGCTGTGATCCAGTGTTGAAGCCATACAAAGAGTTGCCACAGAAATGTTAATATCTGAACTGGTCATCTCTGCTAAACCTGAACAGATTAGACAGCAAAAAACATGTCAGAATTTCTTGGTTATCAGGGTTATGCTGTCCAAACTTCCTATACGATCCAAGTTGAATGGTTAAAAATATCTAGTAACAGAACTATAAGAAAAATTTGAGGTAAACAAAAAAGAAGCTGAAAAGTAACATTTCCACACTATTATAAATTGAGTGCTTTTGTCTAGGTAAACAAGGACTTCATCAGAATAAATCCAGAATGTAAGGTACCCTGGTATACCATTCAAGTAGTCACGTGTTTAAAATTCAATCAAGTAAATCAAACAAAGAATAAAAAAAAAAATAATATTTGCAAAATGAAACTAATTACAATAAACCCAAACAAAAAAAATTAAAACTTGTGAAAACCTTTACATTAAATAATCATAGACCAGCTCTTTAGAATAAAACCTACAAAAGTAAATGCAGCTTTCAGTTTTGGGATACTTGTGATGGACACGTTCACTGAGTCCAGGGGCTTTAGTGGCATTACATCTAATCTGCCACCTCAGTTCAGAAAAGCAAAAAGTTTAAGACTTGAAGATTAAAGGGACTATGAGTGTGGACAAGCTTATCCTTCTCCCCCAATTGTACACAAGTCAGCTTAACAGCATTTTTTACGTTAACCGGATAGATCTGAATGAACCTACACAGGCAAAGACCAACCAGAACAAGAAGGTTTTGAGGTTCCTGACCCTTAAGAATCCCCCCCCCCAAGGAGATGAGAGATTAATGAATCAGAGGGGAGGGAATGGGAACCACAGATTCCAACAATATGGACCCCGGGAGAAAGAATTACCGATGGAACAATATGTAGAAAATTGCACAGTGGTGTACAACACTAAGGGTGATTTTAACATTTATAACTTTAGCAATGTTGCAGTCTCTAAAGAATGGGCAGATTTATTTGACGAAGGGATGACTTCTGTACCAGCCAGGAATGCTAAAATTGATGAAATCATCACACAGTTTAACAGTTTGAGAGAAAACTTAACTTGGCTTTCTTTTCTAGAACAGTTCAGTGTTTTCACCACCACCTTAGACATCAGAAGACCTAGCACAGTTAATCCACCCCTACCATCCTATAGTCAATTTGAAAAAAAAAATGTGAACACGATATTAGGAAGGTAGAGGAGACTTTCCATCAACCCTGTGAGAGTGCAAATTTAACAGAGAGGAACTATTAAAGAATATCACCTCCGACAAGCAGGATAGTGTCACGAAACCTGACAAGGGTGGGGGCCTGTTAGTCAAATACCCACGACTATATTAACAAGCAGTTTACTATACTTTATACTGATACATATGAAGAAATATCCAAGAATGAAATGAACATGGCATATAGGAATATTGATTTATTTTTAGATGATTGCCTTGTGAATGACCAAATCACTATAGCTGAGCACACCCTAGGACTCCAACCATCTTTGGGATCCCCAAAATACACAAAAGCTTAGAGGATCCCCATTTAAGGCCTATAGTTGATGTCAAGGCCTACAAGACCTTTCCCACTTCTAAATATATTGACCACCAGTTAAAGGGAGTGTTAGAGGAGCGTTCATATTTGTACTAGGACTCATGGGATTTTCTATCCACGGTGACCAATGAACTTTACACTAATGATCTTGTGTTGGTCACTATTAACATTTGTGATCTTTTTCAGTGATTTCCCATAAGGAAGGGGTAAAGTGGTTCTATTTTCTTTGTCACAATACAAACTTTGATCACACAAAAATACTTACAAGGAGGACACTTACGGTAGTTGTCCTAGACGATTTCTTGATTTTTGAAAATCAGTTGTTCAAGCAAACCAAGGGGGTGGCTATGGGGGCAGCATGTGCTCCCATATTTGCAAATGCTGTGTTAGCTCAGTGGGAAAACATCCTTGTTTTTACATTGGAATATAGAAACTGTTGGTCCCTTTATGGTTACTATTTGGATGATTATTTTTTGGAAGGATAGTTTGACTAAATTGGATGAATTTCTTCAGTTGCTCTATTCAACCATATATTTCCTAAGGTTCACCATGGAAATTCAAACTGATATGATTTGGATGTTAGTATTTTCAAAAATAGGAATACCCATAAGTTTGAATTCTCTATACAGGAAACTGACTTTTTAAATTCATTATTACATTTTAATAGCTGGCATCCCCTTCACCAGAAAAAAGTATTTGGTGAAGGGCAGTGAGACTGGCTAGGATGGTTTGTTTAAAGAATGTGTCAAACTTAGTGAGATGTTAATTAGGTGAGGTGTCCATCAGTAGTATCCTGAGGAATTTTTACAGGAAATATTCATGAAGTGGCAAGAAAGAGATTCAGGTAGTTTCATACCTTTGTTAGGTACAGTTAAGTCAGCTATCACTCTTAGTAATGATGGGGATGATTCCTTCCAAACAGCCAGGGTTTTGCCATTCACTATACAGTTTTACACTATTCAAGACATCATCCAGAAAAATTGGAATGTATTTGAGACAGATCAAGAATACATTAATGTTCTAGAGGAGAGACCCAAGACTGTTTACAAAAAGGATGCGAGTTTTAAGATGCTACTGGAAAATCCATATCAATCTTATGGTAGGGATGGCATGGTGAAATGTGGGCACTGTGCTCAATGCAGACACATTTTGGAAGGGCCCAGTTTTCAGTAGCAAATTTTGGAACTATAAAACTCAAGTACTACTGCTATAGCAAGGGAGTTGTTTACACTGCCAAATGTTAGCTCTGTGATGGATTTTATATAGGGAAGACAAAAAGGGCCTGGAAATTGAGAATGTACCAGCATTTTTCTGATATTCAGAAAACAGAAGACGACACACATTGTTTAAACATATAAAAGAAAATCACCCTGATCAAAGTTTTAATTTTTTTATTGATCATGTTGATCTTGGACCCCCAGGGGTGGGCCATCTGAGGATTTTTTTTTAGAATTTAAAGAACTGAGGTGACAGGTTAGATGTAATGCCACTAAAACCCCTGGGCTCAATGTCCATCAGTAGTATCCTAAAATGGAAAGGTGCATTTGCTTTGTAGGTTTTATTCTACAGAGCTGGTCTGGGATTATTTAATTTACAAGTTTTCACAACTTTTAATTTTTTAGGTTGGGGCTTATTGTAATTAAAGTTTCATTTCGCAGATTTTAATACTGTATTTTACAATATTTGTCTTTGCTGATGATTCGGCAAACCTTTATTCATCTATTTCTTGTTCTCTATGTTTGAATTAATTGAATTATAAACATGTGTTCACTTGAACAGTATAAGAGGGGGGTACCTTACATTCTGTACTTATTCTGATGAAGTCCTTGTTTACCCAGACAAAAGTGCTCAATTATTTATAAGTGTGGAGACTTTACTTTTCAGCTTCTTTTTTTTGTTTATTGGTTTAAGTGTTTTTCGTTAAAAAACTGAGGTATACTGTGCCAGGTCTGATGAAGTCTGTGTGGAAAGGAGATTAGGGCCAGGTTGATCTTTGCCCTCCCAAACATGGCATCATTCATAAATATTTCCCAATTCTAAACCATTGGGGCGATAAGAGAGGGAACAGGCTTCTCTCTCAAAGTCCTCCATGGAGGGATCCAAATGAGCATATGTACATCTGGTTTTGCTCAGTGCATTCTTGGCCTTTTCTCTGACAGTTCAATACACAAAAAATCTATTTTTACCTTTTTCCAGCTGAGGAAAAGAATGGAAAACCTGAGAGGGGTCAGGGTTCCGGTAATACAGATTAATAGGCCTGGTACTGAGCTAAAGGATGGCAGGGAGTGTTCTTAAAAACAAACTGCTTTAAAAAGGACCTCAGTCAGTGCCAGAGTTGCCATTACCCAACTCCTGGTGTAGGGACTGATGCCAGGACTGGAAAAGGCAGCGTGGAATCTGCAGGACATGGAACCACTCCCACGACTGGGCTAGGTCAGATTCAGGGAGAAGGTGGTCCACTGTGGTAGAAGTCTACAACAAAAACTGTAAGCAGCAAGCCTACAGATAAAAGTGGACAGCTGAGGATATGGAGAAAATTATGTATTGTTACTATTACACAAGAATCTCGATTTCCAGACACAAGATATGCAGTAAGACAGAAATTAGAGGATAGAAAAAAGAAAAGTTGCATACAATCTTACCATAAATGCCCTTCTCTTCACTGCTGCATATTCTTCACTTGAGGGATAGCCCCACCAGATAGCACCCAGACATCGGGCAGTATACAAAAGACTTCCACTGCTGTAGGGTACGTAGTACATCTGGCACACGCTGCAGTCATATGTAGGCCATAAAATGGATGTACGCATGTACCATCCTCAGAACTGAATGCCCCAGGAGGAAAGGCTGACTAAGGATCAAGTGGTGTGTGCATCCAGGAAAGACAAAAGTCCAGTGGGGTAGGTGGGAGGAATAGAATACCATAGCAGTGAACAGAAGGACATCTATGGTTATGGTAAGATTTTACACAACTCTTACATGTCCTCCTATTCACTTGCTGCAGTATTCCTCACTTGAGGGAGAGTGCTAAAGCTCAAAGAGGGAAAGGAGGAAGCAGGAGTAGAGTACCCATCAATGAAGCTATGGAGGATGGCTCTGGCAAAGCCAGTTCTGGACCTGGAAATAGAATCCAGTTTGCAATGCTTGCTGAAGGTATGAATGGCAGACCAGGCGGCTGCTTCAAGAATGGCAGTGTTATCCAGGCCTTTGAAGACGACCTTGGAAGAAGCCATGATTCCAGTAGAGTGGGCCTTTACAGGGGAGGAAAGAGTCCTCCTATGGTTAGTTTAACAAAATGAGATGGCTTTGGAGATCCAGGACAATATGGTCTGCTTGGAAGCAGGGAGACCCAGCGCCCTGAGATGGAAATTAGTGAAGAACTGGTCAGACTACCTGAAAGGTTTAGTCTTGCCCAGGTAGAACCTCAGGTGTCTGCGAACATCCAAGGAATGTAGGGTACTTGCTTTGTGGTTTTGTAGGGTGGGGAAGAAGGTGGGTAGTTGAACGCATTGGTTGAGGGAGAGTGTTAGCCACTTTCAGCATAAAGGATGGATTAAGTCCTCAGACACCCCGTCCTTATGGAAGACTAGAAAGGGCTTAAAACACAAGCAGCAAAAAAGTGCAAAAGCTCAGTGAACTAACCACCAAGAAACAAGGCATTTCAGAGGTAACAGGAATAAATCAAAAAGTGACAACGCACAAACCAGCATCTTTAACAAAAAAAAAAAATCCACGAACAAACATTAAATGGTTAATGGAATTACCACATTTTTCGTCCTGTCATAGGACTTCAGATACAAATGAATGCCCAAAGTTTGGTTTAATTTATACATAATGACTCCTATTAAATGCTTAATTATCCAATATACCAATAAATAACTTAAGACAAAGCTATCAAATCAATTAAAATATTTTCTAAGAAAATGTATACATATTACCCTAAAAAAGCTGCTAAATTACAAAAGGAGAAAGAATGAATTTTAACCCGTTCATAAAAAGATTAAAATAGATTTAATTCGATATTACTCAAATAAATTATAAGAAAAAATAAATCCATTCTGTATTCAGTTCTTCCGTCAAGGTTGATTCTGCACACTCAGTTTTTATCTGCTTTGCATTTGCCCTCTTCCCTTGTTGTAACTGTAATAAGTTATGGACCTCTTTTTTAACCTCTCTGATCTTGTCAGGGGTGGAAACTCTAAAGGGTCATTCACATCAATCTTATTTCCACCGTCTCTTAAATCATATTCCACATATTCATTATACCCTCTTGCTGGTGTACCAGACCCATTTCTATAATCTTCCCTTTTACTGAAACTATCAAAAGAATACCTAGAATTATTACTGAGGGAAATATTTACTTCTATTTTGTCTAGGCTTAGGGTATCTTCTGTTTTCATAATATTCTGTACAGTCTCTCTCTAGTTTTTTACTTTTCCTTCTAACCAAAAAAGTGCACTTTTCATCTCAATATTAAAATATTTTTTCTCCCTCTATAGTAAAAAGCAAATTAGTAATATTAAAATTAACATTTTCTGCTTAAACAATATATCAATTTCTCTTTCATTTTGCCTAATTATAGCTTTCATAATGGCAAAACCACAATCAAAATTTTTTTAGCAGTTCCCTGTGAAATTCTGATCATTCTGAAACATTTTTGGGGTATTTGGAAAGTCTTGGTCATTTCAGTACTCTCTCTTACGCAAACATTTCTTTAAAGTGCAGTTAGTCTACACCAAGGGTTTTATATTTAAGCATCAAATCATAGAGTAAGTTTTCATTTCATTCGAATTTTCAACTTCATAGTGTCCCAAGTAGTGAAAAAAAATTATCCACTAACCATTTACCCCAATCAAATTCTGTGCTATACAAACTATTATGCACTCGTTGGGGTATGTTTGAATAATTAGTCACCTTTTGCAGTTCTAGGTTCTTTAGGTCTCACTACTTGTTTCCCATTTTCTAAATCGGGTTCCGTTCTTCCTTAAGAATGTGAACGAACTATTCTAGGTAATTTAGAAAAGTGAAGCTGGTGTACATTCCTCTCTCGCAGGCACTAGTGTTCCTAAAATCACATTCCACTTCCTGCTATCATTCAAGTTGCTTCGTTAGCATGTTCTGGTTGCCTGGCACCAAACTATCGTCTACATTCAATCCAGAATTAGAATTATTATTAGTGAGCTCGCCTCTAGCTTCTTTTAAATTACAAGAGTTATTAATTTGTCCTGTTTCCCTGACTGGGAAACTTTCCTGTACCGCAGAGCTTTCCATCGACACAAAAACTCAAAACACAAGAAGCAAAAAGTGCTGAATCTCCAAACAAAAGCTCACAGCCAACTAACCACCAAAAACTAGGCACTTCAGAGATAACAGGAATAAATCAAAAAGTGACAACACATGAACCAGCAACTTAAAAAAAACACCCCCCCCAAAATCCACACACATTAAACGCTTACCAGAACCACCGCATTTTTCGTTCTATCATAGGACTTCTTCAGATACAAATGAATGCCCAAAGCTTGGTTTAATTTAAACATAATGACTCCTGTTAAATGCCTAATTATCCAAGATATGAATAAATAACATAAAAAGACAAAGCTATCAAATCAATTAAAATATTTTCTTAGAAAATGTGTACATATTACCCTAAAGAAGCTGCTAAATTACAATACTAACAGGTGAAATGGATAATCAGCACACAATATATGAAGGACTATGTTAAAAGAACCCACCCCAAGCTTAAAACCACAATATGTCCCTAAACTAAACAACTATTTTACTACATTGAATAAGAAATGTTAATGTTAAAAAGTACAGTTTTGTACCTACCATAAATGTAGATGTTCGAGGATCCACATTGCTGCAGTCCTAACCATTGGGTAGTCCGCTGTCCAGTCGGCCCGAATACCAAAGTATATGGCTGACGTCGGTCAAGGCGCATTAGACTGATGTCAGGACGTCAGGGTACTAATGCGCATGACCGACGTCATATCCTCAGTCTTTTCTTGCCCCAGATGTCAGAAGACCCTAAAGACAAGGCCCAAACCAAAACACCAAAAAGCCCTGCATCAAACATATATACAATATATACAAATGTACAAGAATATTAGCCCACACCACCACCCCTAAACACAGAGGGAAGGAGGGAGGGTAAATTGGACTGCAGCAATGTGGATCCTCGAACATCTACATTTATGGTAGGTACAAAACTGTACTATGTTCTTCATTCCACATTGCTGCAGTCCTAACCATTGGGTAGAATCCCAAAGCAGAGGTAAGGGAGGCTGGCAAATCATAAGGAAGCAGGAGCTGTCAACATGCCTTGCAAAATAGCTGTGGCAAAACCAGCCCTAGATTTAGAGTAGAGAGGAAGGTGGTAATGCTTAGAGAAAGTATGCACTGAACTCCAAGTAGCTGCCTCCAAAATATCCTTAGTTGCCACCCCTTAGAAATGCTGTTGAAGTGGCAGTAGCCCTAGTGGAATGAGGCCTAATCCCAGCTGGAATCTCCTTGCCATGATGGGAGTAACAAAATGAAATGCAAAACCCAATCCACTTAGAAATAGTTTGCTTAGACACAGGCTTGCCCTGAGAACTCAAAGCAAAAGAAACAAACAATTGCTGAGACTGCCTGAAATCCTTAGTCCTGCTTAAATAATAACGCAACTGCCTATGTACATCTAAAGTGTGCAAAATCTTTTCCCCTTATTTTGGGGATCTGCATAGAAAGTAGGCAAATGAATAGTTTGGTTTAAAGCCACACTAGAAACCACCTTAGGCATAAAGGAAGGATTAGTACGTAATGATACCCTATCCTTATGGAAAATCAAAAAGGGCTCTACTGCCATAAGGGCCTGCAACTCAGAAACCCTTCTTGCAGAAGTAATAGCCAACAAAAAAGCAGTCTTCCATGACAAGTATTTCAAGTCAGCAGTAGCCGCAGGCTCAAAAGGTTGTAGAGTAAGTTTTTCCAACACAAAATTGAGATCCCAAGCAGGAGTAGGAGCTCTACGTGGGGGTCTTGTATTCTTTGCCCCTCTAAGAAACTGCTTGAACAAAGGATGCGAAAACAATGGTGGGTCACAATCATAGTGAGCTGAAATTGCTGCAGCATGAATCTTAATGAAAGAGAAAGACAAACCTTTGTCCAGTAACTCAGTAAGATATTGAAGAGCCACACTCAAATTAGGCTCAGAAATCTCCAAATTCTTTGCTGCACTCCAAAATAAAAATCTCTGCCATTTTTCTGCGTACACTTTTCTTGTACTAGGTCTTCTAGCTTCCATAATCACATTTAAAACTTGTTGAGGAAGTTGAGACCTGCTGTGTTTCAACACAGAATATGCCAGGCTGTTAGATGAAGAGAGTGAAGCTTGACATTGAGCAGGTGACCGTCCTTCTGAGATAACAGATGTGGAATCAAAGGTAAAGGCCATGGGGGCTGCCTTACCAGACTCCTTAGTAGTGGGTACCAGTGTTGCCGAGGCCAATCTGGAGCTATTAAAATCATCCTTGGCTTGTCTTGTCTGACCTTTAGGAGCACCTTTGGAAGAAGAGGCAGAGGTGGAAAGGCATACACATGAAGATTTTTCCAACTGAAAGAAAGAGCATCCACTTTCCAAGCTGTATGATGAAACCCCTTTGTGCAAAACTTTGGCAGCTGGTGGTTTAGTGGAGAAGCGAACAGATCTATGTCTGGAGTTCCCCATGACACTGTCAATTTCTGAAATACATGAAGATCCAGTTTCCACTCGTGGGGATCCATGATTTGCCTGCTTAACACATCTGCTAAGGAGTTCTGTGCTCCGGCAGAAACCTTGCCTGAAGAGTTAGTTGCAAGCTGAGCGCAGTCTCCCATAAAATCATTGCTTGCCTGCATAGAGGATAAGAATGTGTTCCCCTTGTTTGTTGATGTACCACATGACAGTTGTGTTGTCTGTTAGAATCAACACCTGCCCAGGAAGAAGTAACTCCTTGAAAGCCATTAATGCAAACTGGACTGCTAACATCTCCTTCATGTTGATATGTAGATGCTGTAGTCTGGCAGGCCACTTGTCTTGTATCCACTTTCCATTTAGATGAGCTCCCCAAGCAATGTCCGAGGCATCTGTCGTTAAAATCTGACTCGCCTCTGGCCGGGTCACAGAGAGTCCCTTGTTTAGGTGACATTCCTGAGCCCACCACAAAAATTCTTTTGAATGCAAGGTATTATTTGAATGACAGTGTCCAAATCCCGGCAGTGCTGTGTCCACACATTTTGAGATACCATTGCAGCTTCCTCATATGCAGTTTGGCATTGGGAAGCACCAGAATACAAGATGCCATGAACCCTAAGGCTTGAAGGACTGTCCTTGCAGTCAGCCCGGACTGAAGAGATAGTTGATGGAAGTAACTGGAAAGATTCTTTTGTTTGTCCGGGGTTAAAAGGCCATCTGGGCTGCTGTATTCAGTCTCACACCCAGAAAGCACATGTCTTGAGAGGGTACTAGACTGGACTTTATTTCGTTCACAGAATACCCTAGGCATCTTAGCACTGCTATGACATATTCCAGATGCTGTAGAAGGTTTTCCTTTTCTTGAGCCAGAATCAGGCAGTCGTCCAAGTAAGGATAGATTTGAATTCCTTTTAGCCTGAAGTAAGCTATCACTGGAGCCAGAACCTTTGTGAATACTCTGGGCGCAGTAGATAAGCCAAAGGGCAATGCAGAGAACTGATAATGAGAATTTCCAGCTCGAAAACGCAGATACTTCCTGCAACTTAGTCTTATAGGCACATGAAGGTAAGCTTCCTTGAGATCTAAAGTTACCATCCAATGATCTTTGCCCAGCAGAGGTAAAAGCTGTTGTAACGTCAACATCTTGAACTTGGGAATGTCCAGATAAGTGTTGAGGATAGATAAATCCAAAATTGGTCTCCACGTGTTCCCCTTCTTTGGTACTAGGAACAGGCGAGAATAAAATCCTAGGCCCCTTTCTGGTACAGGGACTGGCTGAATGGCCCCTATTTGGAGTAACAGAGAAATTTGCTTGTGAGCCTCTTTCCTTTGTGGAGGGGAACGTCTGGCATGCCTTTGAAAGGGGCAATGTATGGAAATAAAACCTGTAACCGTGGTGAATGATATCCAACACCCATCTGTCTTGAGTGATTAAATCCCAATTTTCTTTGAAAAGAGACAGTCTTCCTCCCAAAGGAGCTGCCAGACGAGAATCTACTGGCAGCTGAAAAGGCAGGTCATTGGGTCTGTTTACGAAAGGACTGACCCCTGCCCTCACCAGAAGTCTGAGCAGGTGAACCCCTGTTCTAGGCCTAAAAGAACCTTGAGCTCTGCCCCTACCACGTCTAGACCTACCCCTAGACTGGGAATCATAAGCAGGATATGTCCATCCCTTAGTAGGCCAATTTCTACTAAACTTGGTGGCTGCACCTGCAAAAATCTTTAACAGTTTGCATAGACTTAGCTTTGTCCTCCATTTTCTTTAAGACTGCTTCCACAGGCGAACCAAATAACACATCAGACTGTAAAGGAGCATCCAAAATCCTAGTCTTAACATGCTCTGCTAAATTCTGATCCCTCAACCAGGCATGCCTGCGAAGAACAGAACTAGTGGCAGCCACCCTCGAGGAGGCCTGCACAGCATCAAAACCACATTGCAAGGAATGCTTACCCACTTGTTCAGACACATGAACTAAATCCAGCAACTCTTTACACTCTATACCTTCCGCCAAAGCATCCACCTTAGATTTCAATTGTGAAAGGAGATAATTTTGATATTTTAGCATGTGAAACTGACAATTCAACGCTCTCATGGCTAAAGTGGAAGAAGTATACACTTTCTTTCCCCACCTATCCAAAGCCCTTGCCTCTTTATCAGTGGGAACAGGATTTTTAACAACAGAGGCCTTAACACCTTTAGGCCCCTGAGAAACAGTTTCCGGGTCTGCCCTAGGACTCTTAAAAAGATACTTATGAGCTTCAGGCACCCTATAGTACCTATCAGGTTTAACAGGGGCAGGAGGCAAAGAATCAGGGTTCAGGGAAGCCTCTGCAAAAACATCTTCCACCACATTCAACACAGGAGGTATAGCTAAGGGCCTATGCTGGGGTAAAATGAAGAATTCCCTAAGCCTTTTCCTGGAATCAGAGTAATCTTGGCCTTCCCATTTAAAGTGCTCCCTCATGGAATGCAGAGTCTCTGAAAATGAGAAATCCTCAGGAGGAGAAGCTGTAGGAGTGGAATCATCCACATCAGAATCAGAATAAGGAGGATACTCCTGCAAGGCTTCCGCCTTAGAAGACTCAGAAGCCTCTGAACACTGTTCAAAACTCTCAAACTCAGGTTCCACCCTAGGCCTCTTATCAGGAGGGGGCATAGAGCCTCTAATCATAGTAATTAAATCTTCTGCCATTTTAAGCATATGTTTCTTAGGCACAGAACCTGAAGTGCTAGGAGAAGCCCCCACTGAAGCTAAACTTGGCCTACCTCTCAAAGAAGTTTTGGAAACAGAAGGAGAGGCTCTAACTACCTTGGGAAGAGAGGGAAGAACAGTTACCTGAGAAGCCCCCTCAGCCTGGCCTATGTCCTGAGAGGGCACCTCCTGTAACAGTAAAGTCTCTGCCTGAGACTCCAAAGAAACTCCTGGCAAAACCTCTGGCTCCACTGAGCCTTCTAAAGAACCGACGTCCGGGACTGCCGGTTCATCAACCCTAGGCTTTGCTGTTTTGTCCTTGCGCTTTTTGGACGAAGCGGGCGTCGGAGCATCCGATGGCATTTTATAATTACAACGCTTCCCAAACACTAACCTGGCACAGTCTAACCTTCTCTTAATAGTGCGTTTGTTAAATCTAGCACAAGAGCGGCAACCAACAACGTCGTGCTCAGGCCCTAAACAAGGTATACACAAAGTATGGTAATCCCTATGAGGTATCTGCTACCCACAAGAAATACAGTTATTCACTTTTTCTGACATCCGGTTAAATACTGAGGCAAGAAAAAACCAAAATGTTCCCCAACGGGGTACTTAGCCAACTTTGATTCGGTCTGAAACTCCGACTTCGGAAATTTTCAGAACGCCAACCTGCACTCGCAAAACTGCTTCTGCATCGGACCATGCGGCAAAAAAGACTGAGGATATGACGTCGGTCATGCGCATTAGTACCCTGACGTCCTGACATCAGTCTAATGCGCCTTGACCGACGTCAGCCATATACTTTGGTATTCGGGCCGACTGGACAGCGGACTACCCAATGGTTAGGACTGCAGCAATGTGGAATGAAGAACATCTATGTAATACCCTAAATAAATATACATTGCAATTTAACTCAAATCTTTAAATTGCAAATATCAAAAACGTACAGATATAAGCACCATGTGTAATACTTATAAAATTATAAAAATAAAAACTATATATAATAGAAAATACTATAAAATAAATTAATAAATCAATAAATGACTGAATAAATCTTCCATTTTAGTGGACTATTCAAAACAAAAAAATTAAAGCCTAGCTGAGAAAAGTTTTAAAATAGGAACAAGGGAGATTATTTTCATTCAAACCAGGGGGTTTATTGGCTTCTGAAACAAGCTGCCAATATGTTTCCTTGTATTTTATTTTCGTCTCCCATAGTCCCCCCCTCTAGGGTCTTCGAACATCTCAAGAACAAAAAGAAAATTTGGCTTCCTTACAATTAATAGTGCGTTTATATAATGCATTAGTAACATCTTTCTAATACCATATACGTGCTCATATATTCTTCTCTTAAGTTTCCTTTCCGTCTTCCCCACATAAAATGCCGGACACTTTACATACTACCAAAGAAATTAAATCTTTGCTATCGCAATATATCCATCTATCCCTACTTCGTAAATATATACATTCAACATTACTAATGTGGATACTTTGAGCACATCTACCACACCTAAAACTAAAAGTTGGGAACAGCCTGCTGGTTCAAAGGGGGGCAGAGTTAATTTCTTTAGTAAAGATTTGAGGTCTCAGGAAGAAGGGATGGGTTTCCTGGGGGGTCTAATGTGGAGGTCTTCTTTAAGGAACTGTTTCACCTAGAAACTGGAGGCAAGAGGGGGAATTAAGGGCAGACATGTTAATATGTGGTCTTTGACTGACGAATAAGACAAGCCAGCACTAAGCAACAAACACAAGTAGGATAAAACCTCTGGAATATCCAGAGTTAATGGATTATGATCCTTAGATTGGCAGCACAATGAAAATCTTTTCCATTTGGAAACATGATTTTCTAGTGTTGGGTTTTCTGGCCTCCTGCAAAACCCTGAGCACATCTTCAGAAAAAAGGTGTCTGAAAGGAATTAGTTCCCTATCACTCGCAAAGTCAAGTGAAGAGGCGAAAGGCAAGGGTGAATGTGATCCTTTGATCTGTGTGAAAAAGTCCACTCTGTAGGGTAACTTGTGGTGATGGCCTTGATGCTGCCTTGGCTAACAGGGAATCACCAGCAAGATTTTTGATCGGTCCTGCCTGATTTTGAGCAGGGCTTTTGGTATTAGAGGAAGAGGAGGGAATGTGTAGAGAAACATCCCCTTCCATGAGAATAAGAGGGTGTCCAGTTTCCATGCCAGAGGACTTGGCACAAAATCTTGGAAGTTGTCTGTTCAGAGGGAGGCAAATAGGCCTATTTTTGGAGTACCCATTGGTGGACTATGCCCATGAACACATCCCTGTGAAGCATCCATTCATGGGACTGGGACTGAGTCCAGGATCTGCTCAGGGAGTCTGCCACAAGGTTTCCATTGGAGTGGATGTACACCATCTGAATGGTCATGTTGTGCTTTTCCAGGAAGTCCCATACTAGGACAGCCAACCTGTAAAGGAGGTCAATCTGGTCCCCCCCTGCTTGTTCACATACCAGAGCAGTCATTGTCGGTGAACAACTTCAGTGGGCCTGGGCAAAGGGCAGGTCTGAAAGGCCTGGAGCAATGCTCTCATTTCCCTTATGTTGATGTGTTCCCTTTGTTGGGAGGGGGACCACCTTCCTTGAACAGTGTATTTCTCCATGACTGCGTCCTAGCCAGTGTCTGAGGCATCTGTGTCAACTTCTTGGACTGGATCCAGAGGGCATAGAGCTAGCCCTGGATTTAGGCTTACCTTCTGAGACCACCAGAGAATTTGATTTTTCAAGGAAGGGATCAGGGGAATGGGGAATTCTACAGGATGGGAATGTTGTGTCCAGACTGACCTGAGGAACCACTGGAGCTTCCTCATGTGTTCTCTTGCCAGATGTACCATGAAGCTATGAACCCTAGTACCCTGGGAAATCTCCTAGGTGTGATGTGGTGTAAAGACAGAAGAGGCAGGAAGAAAGTGTGAAGATACTCTGATTTTTGTAGGGGCAGAGATACTCTTAGTATGTCAGAATTCTGCACCCATGGTATACGTGGTCCTGGGTTGGAAAGAGGCTAGATGTTTTGTAGTTTATGAACCCCAGGTTTTCCAGCAGGGAAATGGTGGTTTGGAGATTCTGTTGCAGGATCTGTTGGCTTGGGGCCGTTAAGAGTAGGTCATCCAGGTATGGAAATATCTTGATTCCTAGTAGCTGCAATGGAGTCAAGCATTTGGTGAAAACTCTCAGTGCGGTAGAGAGGACAAAGGGCAAGGCAGAGAATTGAAAATGGCAGGAACCCACAGAAAAATGCAGATATTTCCTGTAATTTGGGTGAATATAGATGTGTAGATAGGCATCTTTTATGTTGAGAGATGCTAAGAAAGCGGAGGAAGGAGCAGAGGGAAAAAGGTATGGAGAGGAAGCATTCTGAAGGAAGGGACATTTAAGAACGTGTTTGAGGTGGGAGAAATCCAGAATTGGCCTTCAGGGGCCATTCTTTCTGGGCACCACAAACATCCTTGAATAGAATCCTTTTCCCTTGGAACTGGCAGGGACTTTTTCAATGGAGCCTTGTATGCACAGGTCTGAAAGGAGGTCAGGGAAGAGATCTTGGGGGAGGGTTGTGGCACACCCCAAAAGGTGGGAGTGGATTGCCAGACCACGAAATATCAGTTTATGATGGAAAGGACCAAGCTGTCTTGGGTAATGCTGTCCCCACACCCAAAGAGCTCTTGAGAAGTGGGGGGATACAGAGGCACGGTAGTCACAGACTCCCTATGTCAGGAAAGGGTTGCTTTTATTAAGGAGGTTTCCTGGTCCTCCAAAGTCTCTTTCCTACTCTGGAAGACTTATTGTTATGATGCCAGGAGTGGCTATGGACAGAGACAGGTTTTGAAACAAAGTTCCTACGGAACCTTAGCACTGGTGAAACTAGATATTTTAACTCCTTGAGTTGCTTGGACTTTTCCTGCAGTGACTAAAAAAGTGACATAGCAGCAGGGTCAAACAGAGAAGAGGGGTATCCACGAGTTTGGCTTTGAAATCATCCTGAAGTGGTTGAAGTCTGACCCAGGAAAATTTCTAAGCACAGACCCTGTTGCAGCTGCCCTAGCACAGACCTCAGCAGCATGACAGCTGCATTCAATGGAATGTTTGGCCACTTGAGAAGTGGTTCCCAACTGAGACAGGGCTAAGATTTTCCCCTCCAACTGTGGGAGGTCTGAGATGGCAGCAGTAACCTAAGACAAAAATTCTAAAGAATATTTAGTCATGTGGGTCTGGTAATTAATAGCCCTGAAAGCTAAAGTTGTTGAGGTGTAGGTCTTTTTACCTAGTCTTTCCAAGGTTCTACTTTCCTTTTCTGAAGGCAATAGGGAAGTAAAGGGGAGCATCCTGGAGCGCTTGTCAGTAGCAACCAAGATAACTGCTTTTCCTACTTCAATTTGTATAGATTATCAAATTAAACAACAAATAACTTCAAATAATTGGAAGGTCATTTTAGGTAACAAGGACCTGACTAGGGTGTTAGGTGACCGACATTCATTTTTAAAAAAAGTGGCTAGTGTAAAGTCCATCTTAGAGACAGGAGAATATAATTCTTCCGGTACATCTCGGGGTCTGATAGGTACCTATCTCTGTTATAACTCCAGGCAATGTAGATACACAGACTCTTCTAAAAGTATGTATTTCACTCACATCCAAACAATGGTAACTAGTAAGGGCAGATTTAACTGCAAAAGTTGTGGCATAGTTTATTTAGCTTCCTGCACCACTTGTCATAGTTTTTATGTAGGCAAAACCATTAGGGCACTTTACAAAAGAATTTATGAGCATCGCTTAGCAATTAAAAACAAAGATTTAAACAATGCTTTAGCTAAACATGCGAAGGAATGTACAGACTAAGACATTTGTTTTCTTTGTTTTAGATTCTATCAATGTGTTGTCCTGGGTTTCTGAATTTAATACTGCCTTAGAAATTAAGAGAATTAAGGTGGCAAGTATTTTTAAATGCTGAGAAGGCACCTGGCTTAAATGGCACTTAAATGTTAACTGTCTTTTGAATGACAGGCATTGAATCATACATTTCTTTAACGTGTTTTAAACATTTGTATTGACACAGTATTGTATCTTTAAAATTTTAATTACTTGAGTTGGTATGATTGGAGAACTAATTAAAGGATGATGTATTTAAATGGTTGACTGAGACTGTTGTCAAGTTCTGAAGTTCGCTGTATTAAACCGAATGAAAGCACTAAACTTTATATGTTGGTGCTGGCAGTGATTCACTTATGAAGATCATGTTGAACAAAGATACCAAATGGGTAGAAAAACAAACTGCAAGGAGTTTTAATGTAAAGGTTATAAAATGGGATGAAGTTAATAGACAGAGAAAGACCATTAAGAAAAGTAACTAAATGGAAAATCCCGGGCCATGCTATCCAGCTTCTGACTAAAGGTAATAACATCTCTACACAGAATTTAGCTCAGAGTAAAAATTACCTACCTGTGCATCTTGGACAAAAAACAACCTGGTTAACAGGAAAATGATACTCCCCCAACAGTGAATCTGCAAGCCATCCTAAAAACAGACCAATCCCCTGGCCTTCCATCAACAATCATCATTCACACTTTCACATTTTTCTACAAAGGTTTGGGTGTCACGTCAACTGTCACTTGATTCAATACTGCCACCTTTGACAGCCGTGGCAGACTAACAAATCTTCTCATATAATCCATCCATCGCTTTGGTTGATACTCACTTCTCGTTGTCGTCTTTCAGTCTGCCCCAAATCTTCACCAGATTGTTTTCTGCTTCCCTGCACATCTGCCCGAACCATCAATCTGTTATCTATCAATCGTACCTACTTTGGCTTCTGCTCTGATGTCCTCAGTACCAGTTGCACCACTCTTTTGCACACCTTACTTTTCAGCTTGTTTGGCATTCATCTGTCACACACTATCCCTCACACTGTGCCACTTTTTTGCAGCCCTTCTGATTCAAGCTTTGACCTCCTTATTCAGCCTTTCCTTCTTCAAGCAACTTCCCACATATCAGAGGCTAACTTGTTCCACTATTTTTCTTTCAGTTTCTTCTGGTTTCTCCATTTGATGCCATTACAACTTTCTTATCTGTACTCTATTTCATCCAGTGTGTTTTCAGTTTTGCATTCCATTCCTTGATCAATTGCTTAAGTTCTTGTTAGTGTCTGCCTGCAATGCCACATTGTCTGTATAAAGCAACTTTATCTGGACCCTTCAACCTGTGTGTTAAGGTAGTCTATTACCAGTATGAACAGCAGTGGGCTCAGAGGTGAACCCTGGTGCACACAGACTCTCATTGAGAACCCCTCTGAGTCAAAACACTGTTTATACTTCTCATTGGGCCCTTGTACATTGCCTGTACTAATTCTACCAATGTGTTTGGAACTTTTAACCACTGCAGAACTGCCCAAATCAGCTTTCTTGGGTCCTTATCGTATGCTTTCCACAAATATAAGTACACTATCTCCAATTTCTTCTCAACTGTCTTCACTGCAAACATAGGGTCAAGCTGCACTGCATCCAGATCTGAATTCAAACTGCTCATCTTACTTTATACTACTCTGCATATTCCTTTACCAATCACTCTCGCCAGGGCTTTCATTCAATGGGAGAGATGTTTAATAACTCTGTACTGCTTCACAGTTGTGAATGCCCCCTTTATTTTTGTACACTGGCAATAGAATGCTTATTCTCCAGTCATCAGGGATATGCCTCTCTCTCTCCTTACTGCTACGAGAGCCCTCTGAAGAAGTTTCTCCCCTAACTCGCACATGTCAATTAAACCTGCTGTGATCACATCTGAGCATGCAGCTTTTCCCTGATAATTTTCCTTAGTGCTGTTCTTACTGCTTCTAGGGTGGGCTCTTCCTCTTTCACTGTATGCTGTACCTCTGGCAGTACAGCTTTTGTGGGATTTTCTTCATTCAGAAGCTGCTGGAAATTACTCTTTCCATCTGCCTTTGATGTTCTGTGCACTGGTGAGTAGATGGTTGCTGGCATCCCTTATGAAGGGTATCTAATAACAATCTTCTTTATCTTTCCGTCTTTGCCTTGGCACAAAAACTCTACCAGTTTATGGAAAGTTGCTCAGTAAATGTAACCTGTTAGTGTCTCTCTTGATGCCTTGTTCTTTACTAATACAATTGCTCTCAGCCTCTCTGTTAGCAAACCAGAATTCCATCTTAGCCTGGTCAATATTTTCTCCCACCTTTTCTTGTGCTCCTCTTTCTTTTAATGATTTCCTGGACTTTTGCATTCCACAGCCAGCTTTCCTTATATACCTTATTACCATTATACACTGATAAATGCATCAAAAACTAAGTATATGAGATTTTGGAGACATAAATCGAAAGGTGAATATTTAAAACTGCACACAGGGATTGAAACTGTAGACTCATTTAAAGACCTAAGTATATCGTCAGATCCGGCTTTGAGTTTTTCTAATCTTATCACCCAACTGTGGTTAATGATAGCTATAGAACGATAGGGTTGTACAAAAAGATTTATAAAGTCTAGGAAATCAGAAATAACGAAGTCATTGTTTTGTTAATTATATTAGACCCCAAACTTGAGTATGGAATAATACAGAAACCTTATTAGAAAACAAGCATGAGTGAACTGGAAAGAGTACAGTGGAAATATACCAAAGGTATCCATGGATATAAAAATTTAAGTTATTTTGAAAGACAAATATCTGAACTTGTACAGTCTCTCAGATATCCAAGAGGAAATCTTATTCAGATATATAGAGCATTTAGAGACAACTACTTCTGGGAACGTAGTAGAGAATAATCAGACACCCCAAAGGAATGACACGTGTACTAATCAGTTCTCTGAGAAAGTAGCTAATGCAGGGAACAGGTTACCAAATTACATTAAAGCAAGTACCACTTTAGATATTTTTAAGCACAGCCTGAACACTTGTGTTTTGTTATATTGGCAAGCTAGAAAAGCATTAATGCCCGTACTTGAAATATCTTTATGCATGTATGTATAACCTCACTCAGCCTTCATACAGACTGTTCTGAAGCACAGCCATTGTTCAATGCCACCTATTTTCTCTTCTTCCTGACATGTTAGAGCAGAGTATCTTTGAACTTTTGTACTTTCTCTAGTCAACTTTCAGGTTTTCAGCCTAGTCTCCGTAGACCTTAGAAGTCTTCACCAAATTATATAAATTATACAAAGGAACTGATGCAGTTTATAGCCATCTAGGAAAAAATCCAAATATGGCAAAACAAAAAAAAAAGGTAATAAAAAGTGATGTGAAGCAAAGGATCACATTGTTTAAAAAACAGAGCTGTAAAAAATGTGAAGAATTTTTATGACATGGATATACTGCAAATTATACAATGAAAGCTCATTTGTATTCAAAAACTAGTACACTGACTGGACAGCCAAATCAGCGTGCTCAATGTAAAACACATACCAGTAGAATAAAGCCTGGCCACTGAAGTACCACTGAGCGGCTGGACTTTCTATTGGAATATAAGGAACAGAGTAAAATGGAAAGAAAAATCAGGTATGTTCTCAAAAATAAACTTAGCTGATTTTTCTTTATTTTTGTGCTGTCCCTCAAAATTTCAACAGGAGAAAAGTACAGTTTTGTACCTACCATAAATGTAGATGTTCGAAGATCCACATTGCTGCAGTCCTTACATATGGGTAGTCCCGCTGTCCTCGGTCGGCCCGAATACCAAAGTATTAGGATGACGTCGGTCATGGGCGCTCAGATCTGACATCAGAGCGTCAGGGTATAAAAGCGCATGACCGACGTCATATCCTCAGTCTTTTCTTGCCCCAGATGTCAGAAGGCCCTAAAAAGAAAGGCCACAACCCAAAAACAGGATACCTCCCAAAAACATGCCCAACAACCATCACCCAAACCATATAAAAATGCCAAACTACAGAGGGGAAGGAGGGAGGGTAAATTGGACTGCAGCAATGTGGATCTTCGAACATCGACATTTATGGTAGGTACAAAACTGTACTATGTTCTTCATCTCACATTGCTGCAGTCCTTACATATGGGTAGAATCCCAAAGCAGAGGTAAAGGGAGGATGGCAAAATCATAAAGCATTAGGGGCTGCTAAAATGCCCTGTAATATTGCAGTGGCAAACCCAGCCCTAGACTTAGAATAAAGAGGAAGGTGGTAATGTTTAGAAAAAGTATGTACTGAGCTCCAAGTGGCTGCTTCCAAAATATCTTTTGTAGCTACCCCCCCTTAGAAAGGCAGTAGAAGTGGCAGTAGCTCTAGTGGAATGAGGTCTGATTCCAGCCGGAATCTCCTTACCATGATGGGAATAACAGAAAGAAATACAAAAACCAATCCATTTAGAAATAGTTTTGAAACAGGTTTTCCCTGAGAACCCAAAGCAAAAGAAACAAACTGCTGAGACTGCCTGAACCCCTTGGTTCTGCTCAAATAATAACGCAACTGCCTGTGAATATCCAAAGTATGCAAAATCTTCTCCCCTTTATTTTGGGGGTTTGCATAAAAAGTAGGCAAATGAATAGTTTGGTTCAAGGCCACACTAGAAACCACTTTAGGCATAAAGGAAGGATTAGTACGCAAAGATACCCTATCCTTATGAAAAATCAGGAAAGGTTCCACTGCCATAAGGGCCTGTAATTCAGAAACCCTTCTTGCAGAGGTAATGGCCAACAAAAAAGCAGTTTTCCATGATAAATACTTTAACTCGGCAGTAGCTGCAGGCTCAAAAGGTTGTAGAGTAAGCTTTTCCAACACAAAATTGAGATCCCAAGCAGGAGTAGGAGCTCTATGTGGGGGTCTTATGTTCTTTGCCCCTCTAAGAAATTGCTTAAACAAAGGATGGGAAAATAAAGGAGGGTCACAGTCATAGTGAGCAGAAATGGCTGCAGCATGAACCTTTATCGAGGAGAAAGACAAACCCTTGTCCAATAACTCAGTAAGATATTGAAGAGAAACACTTAAATCAGGCTTGGAAACATCAAAGTCCTTCGCTTTGCTCCAAATAAAAAATCTCCTCCATTTATCAGCGTAAACTTTCCTTGTACTAGGCCTTCTGGCCTCCAAAATAACATTCAAAACTTGTTGTGGAAGCTGAGACCCTCCAGGGTCTAAAGCAGAATATGCCAGGCTGTTAGATGCAGAGACTGAATCTTGACATTGAGAAAGTGATTGCCCTCCTGAGACAAAAGATGTGGAATCAAAGGCAGAGGCCATGGAGGCTCCCGTGCTAAACTCCTCAGTAGTGGGTACCAGTGCTGTCGAGGCCAATCCGGCGCTATCAGAATCATGGATGGCTTGTCTTTTCTGGCCTTCAAGAGTACCTTGGGAATGAGAGGCAGAGGTGGAAAGGCATAGACATGAAGATTGCTCCAACTGAATGATAGAGCATCCACCTTCCAAGCTGTGGGATGAAACATTTTGTGCAAAACTTTGGCAACTGGTAATTTAGTGGAGAAGCGAACAGATCTATGTCTGGAGTCCCCCATAACACTGTCAACTTTTGAAATACATGAGGATCCAGTTTCCACTCGTGAGGATCCACTATTTGTCTGCTCAACACATCTGCTAAGGAGTTCTGTGCTCCTGGTAGAAACCTTGCCTGAAGATTGAGGTGTAAACTGAGAGCAGTCTCCCACAAAATCATCGCTTGCCTGCAAAGAGGGTACGAATGGGTTCCCCCTTGCTTGTTGATGTACCACATGACAGTAGTGTTGTCTGTTCGAATCAACACCTGCCCTGGGTGAAGTAAATCCTTGAAAGCCATCAATGCAAATTGGACTGCTAACATCTCCTTCAAGTTGATATGCAAGTGTTGAAGTCTGACAGGCCACGTGTCTTGCACCCATTTTCCATTGAGGTGTGCTCCCAAAGCCTTGTCCGAGGCATCTGTCGTTAGAATCTGACTCGCCTCTGGTCGGGTCACAGAGAGTCCCTTGTTTAGGTGACATTCCTGAGCCCACCACAAAAATTCCTTCTGAATGCAAGGCATTATCTGAATGACAGTGTCTAGATCTTGGCAGTGTTGTGTCAATACATTTTTGAGATACCATTGAAGCTTCCTCATATGCAGTTTGGCATTGGGAAGCACCAGAATACAAGATGCCATGAACCCCAAGGCTTGAAGGACTGTCCTTGCAGTCAGCCTGGACTGTAGAGACATTTGATGGAAATAAAGAGAAAGGCTTCTTTGTTTGTCCGGGGTCAAAAAAGCCATCTGGGAAGCTGTATTCAGTCTCACACCCAGAAAGCACATGTCCTGAGAGGGTACTAGACTGGACTTTGTTTCGTTCACAGAATACCCTAGGCATCTTAACACTACCATCACATACTGTAGATGAAGTTCGTCCTTGTCTTGTGCAATAATCAGGCAATCGTCCAAATAGGGATAAATCTGTATTCCTCTTAACCTGAAAAAGGCTATCACTGGAGCCAGAACCTTTGTGAACACTCTGGGCGCAGTAGATAAGCCAAAGGGCAATGCAGAGAACTGATAATGTAAATCTCCCGCCCGAAAACGCAGGTACCTCCTGCAACTGGGCCTGATAGGAATATGAAGATAAGCCTCTTTGAGATCCAGAGTTACCATCCAGTGGTCTTTTCCCAACAGAGGTAAAAGCTGTTGTAACGTCAGCATTTTGAACTTTGGAATGTCCAGATAAGTGTTGAGGATAGATAAGTCCAAAATTGGTCTCCACGTGTTTCCTTTCTTTGGTACTAGAAACAGTCGAGAATAAAATCCTAGGCCCACTTCTGACAGAGGAACTGGCTGTATGGCTCCTATTTGAAGAAGTAAGGAAATCTGCTTGTGAGCCTCTATCCTTTGCCGAGGAGGAACGTCCGGCATGCCTTTGAAAGGAGGCAATGTATGGAAACAGAACTTGTAGCCTCGGTTGATAATGTCCAATACCCATTTGTCCTGGGTGACTAAAAGCCAGTTTTGCTTGAAAAGTGCTAACTTTCCTCCCAAAGGAGCTGCCAGGCAAGAAGAATCTGGCAGCTGGAAATGCAGGTCATTGGGCCTGTTTACGAAAGGATTGGCCCCTGCCCTCACCTGCAGATTGCGCCGGCGAACTCCAGGTTCTAGGCCTGAATGTACTGTGAGCTCTGCCCCTGCCACGTCTAGATCTACCCCTAGACTGAGAATCAGAAGAAGGGTACGTCCACCCCTTAGTAGGCCAATTTCTACTAAACTTTGGAGGTTGCACCTGCAAAAAATCTTTAACAGTCTGCATAGACTTAGCCTTGTCTTCCATTTTCTTCAAAACCGACTCCACAGGAGGACCAAACAAAACTTCAGACTGTAAAGGGGCATCCAGAATTCTAGTTTTAACATGCTCGACAAATTCTGATCCTTAAGCCAGGCGTGCCTCACGAAGAACTGAACCAGTGGCAGCCACCCTAGAAGAGGCCTGTACAGCATCAAAACCACACTGCAAAGAATGCTTACCCACCTGTTCAGAGACACGTACTAAATCCTGCAATTCTTTACACTCTATGCCCTCTGCCAAAGCATCCACTTTAGATTTTAGCTGAGAAAGGAGGAAATTCTGATATTTCAACATATGAAACTGGCAATTTAAAGCCCTCATTGCTAAAGTAGAAGAGGTATACACCTTCTTACCCCATCTATCCAAGGCTCTAGCTTCCTTATCTAGAGGAACCGGATTCTTTACAACAGAGGCTCTAACCCTTAGGCCCCTGACTAATAGTTTCTGGGTCCGCCCTAGGACTCTTATACAGATATTTATGAGCCTCAGGCACCCTGTAATACCTGTCCGGTTTAACTGGCACAGGAGGCAAAGAATCTGGATTAAGGGAAGCCTCCGAGAAAACATCATGAACAACATCCAAAACAGGAGGTATAGCCAAGGGTCTATGCTGTGGTAAAAACAAGAATTCCCTAAGCCTCTTCCGTGAATCAGAGAAATCCTGTCCTTCCCACTTAAAATGCTCCCTCATGGAATGCAGAGTTTCTGAAAATGAAAAATCCTCTGGAGGAGAAGCAGAAGGAGTGGAATCCTCTGCATCAGAATCCGAATAAGGGGGAAAATCTTGAATATCTTCAGCAGAAGACTCTGAGTCATCTGAGGCCTGATCTAAACTTTCCAACTCTGGCTCCACCCTGGGCCTCTTATCAGGTGGGGGCATAGAACCTCTAATTAAAGTAATCAAATCTTCTGCCATTTTAAGCATGTGCTTTTTAGGCACAGACCCTGAAATACCTGGAGACACACCAGAGGAAGGCAAAACAGACCTGCCCTTAGAAGGAGCCTTAGGAATAGTAGCAGAAGGCCTAACCACCTTAGGCATAGAAGGGAGAACAGTAACCTGAGAGGCCCCTTCAGCTTGACCTGACTCCTGTGAGGCCACATCCTGCAAAATCAAAGTTTCCCCCTGAGACTCAACAGAAACTTCAGCCGGATCCACCTGTTCCACTGTAGCTTCTACAGGACCGGCGTCCAAAACGGACGAATCATCCTGTCTAGGTTTCAAAGATTTGTCTTTGCGCTTCTTCGTGGAAGCTGGCGTCGGAGGATCCGACGGCATATTATAATTGCACCGCTTACCAAAGATTAACCTAGCGCAATCTAACCTTCGTTTTATGGTGCGCTTATTAAACCTAGCACAAAACCGACACCCGACTACGTCGTGCTCAGGTCCCAAACAAGGGATGCAAAGAGAGTGATAATCCCTATGCGGTATCTGTTTCCCACAAGAAATACAATTATTCACTTTTTCTGACATCCGGAATTAACTGAGGCAAGAAAAAACAAAAATATTCCCCAACGGGGTACTTAGCCCAACTTGGTTTCGGTCTGAAACTCAGAATACGAAAATTTCAGAACGACGAACGGCACTTGCAACGCTGCTTCTGCATCGGACCATGCGGCAAAAAAGACTGAGGATATGACGTCGGTCATGCGCTTATACCCTGACGCTCTGATGTCAGATCTGAGCGCCCATGACCGACGTCAGCCTAATACTTTGGTATTCGGGCCGACCGAGGACAGCGGGACTACCCATATGTAAGGACTGCAGCAATGTGAGATGAAGAACATCAGCAAGGGAGATTATATTTTCTCCACTGCTTTTCCTGCATTGCATTGATGTACTGTGCACATATGGGGATGCAAGCAGTAAAGGAAAAACATGGAGCAATACTTCAGTGCCCTAATACAAAGGCATAATTTAAGAAAGGTAAGCAACCTGGACAGCGCAGTGGTGCAGCGGTAGTGTTGTTGCCTCGATTGATGGCTTCTGTGCAGAGTCTGCATGTCCTCCGTGTTTGTGTGGGTTTTCTCTGGGTACTCGTGTTTCCTCCCACATTACAAAGACATGCGTCAGGAGTATTTCTCTCCGGGGCTCCGCTGAAAGTTGGTTTTGTTCCAGGTCAGACTTTCCTGGTAAACAAATGTTAAATAAATATACATTTTTTTCTTAAATAATGTCACTGTATAATAGCAATATTTCACAATTGAGTATGGGTTTTATCAAGATTTATCCATGTTGGCTTTGTTTAATCACTCAGGTTTGCCCTCATAGGTTAGTAGTAGGATATCAGCCCTAGGGCCTATACAAGCCTAACCATAACAATTTCCTGGATATTTCTTCCTACAATACTTCCTTGGACCCCTGTCTAGCAGGGCAACGGACGTGCTCCCCGATGTGAATTCCTCATCTCCCATCCAATTGTCAAGATTCCTTTTGAAGAGGGCCAAGGAGGCGCTCTGCTTGACATGTATGGACAGTCTATTCCAGAGTAGGGGGAGTCTCTGGGTCAGGAACCTATCCCTCCAGCATGTTTTGTTCATTGTGATGACAAGGTTTAGATCCCTGGAGCATGTGGCTCTGAGGGACTGGGATTTCTTTAAGTGGAGCATGTCAAACAGCTCTGGGTTTGACATGGCCTTGTATGTTAAGCAGAGATCACCTCTGAGTAGACGATATGCCACAGAGTATAGCTTGAGTATTTTTTAGATGGTCAGCATAGGGCATCTGCTTTAGGCCTGTGATTCTTTTAGTGAGGTATTTCTGTGGCCTTTCCAGCTGTTGCAGATGTCTTGTTAGGTACATACCAAACGGGGTGTTGCACTCTATAATGGGTCCAATGAGGGATGAGTACAATGGGACAATAACCTCCTTTTTTCTGGATGAAAAGCCCTTAGTGATGAGGTGTGCCACATAGGATTTCCTGACAGTTGTAACAATGTGCTGGTGATCAAACCATGCCAACTGTGGGTAAATTCTAATACCCACACCCAGACATGGATTATTACTTAAAAAGCATTCAAGAGCAACCCATATTCACATATAACAGAATGTTTACATATTTACAAGAGACGCCCTTCACTGACCAATTACAGTGACTGTGAAACAGTGGTAAACTACTTTGCAGCTAAGCCTGACAGAGGGCAAATTATCTCAGGGATAAAATTTTAAAAGGGGATATTCCACTGATTCTTTATCGCTTCTTCTGTACTGGCTTGCCCTTAGATTGCTAGATTAAGTAAACAACTTAATGGGCAACCTCTAGAAACCAAACAGGTTTAAAGACATCTTATCTACTTTGTGGGCAATATACAATTGTATACTTCACCAGATGAGGATCTAAAAGCACAACTACAAATGGTTAAAACTTTCTTAGATGATATAAGAATGACATCGGTTCTTGATAATGTGCAAAAGCAGCCTTTATACAAGGAAAGCTGCAGCACTAAGAAAATATCAACCTGGCACAGGAATGTGCTATACATGAAATGGAGCAGGAGAGAAAAAGTTATGTTCTTACCATAATGTTCCACTGTGCTGTTGATCCTCCCTCATTCTTGACTGTTGGGTTTGGTTCTGAGCCCTCGGAACAGACTCGGCCCATCATATCAAGCTCCAGCCAAAAACTCTCAAGCTAAGGCTACCCATACCGCCTCTCTTCCCTTTATCTCAGATTGAGTTTGCCTACCATTAAGAAAATATGGAAGCTTTGTCTGAGTAACAACCCTATAACAACTCCACGACTAGTTCAGAACCCCCCAGGAGTCTCTAGGAGGGTGGAGGGTGGGATGTCATGCATGAATGAAACACGACAACACTGATGTTGTCAACCTTCATTCATTCTTGACTATTGGGACAGAATGCCCAGCTACTTTAGATCGTGGGTGGTCCTAAGGGAGGATATTCCTGAGCACCACAGAGCCAAAGGATGCTCTTCCCCTGGAGACCATGTCCAATTTGTAACGAGTGGTAAAAGTATGTGGAGTAGCCCAAGTTGCAGCTGTGCACACCTTCCATAGAAACTTTGGAATGGAAACCAATCTTGTCGAACGAACTCTAACTTTTGTTGGTAGGTCGAGTTTATTCTGACTGTATTTAAATGTAATGCAGTCTCAAAAGCAGATCTTTGAAACTTGTTTGCCCAACCTGGTACCTGAAAAGGATGAACAGAGTCTGATTTTCTAGAAGATTTTGTTCTGTCCAAGTAAAAATGTAATTGTCTGTGGACATCCAACAAATGCGAGCAGTACTCTTTGTTCGAAAAATTTGGAAAGACGACAGGCAAGTCTATGGTCTGGTTGATATTAGAATTAGAGACCACTTTAGGAAGGAAAAAGGGATTAGCTCTGAGCAATACTCTGTGGAAAATGATATATGGATGCTTCACACAGATACTGTAACTGAAATTCTCCTAGCAGACGTGATAGCTACTAGGAAGAGGGTCTTCCAGGATAAAAACCTGAGGTCACAGGTGGCTGCTGGCTCAAAGGACTAACTAGGCACTGCAAGACTAAGGTTAAATCCCAAGGCACTACAGGATGTTTGAAATGTGGCTTCAAATGTACAGCACCCTTAAGAAAGGTTTTGCAAAGACAGTGAGACATCAAAGAATGATCAAATCAATTATGGAAATTCGAAATAGCAGCTAAATGAACTCTAATGGCAGAAGTTGAGTCTCCCAATTGAAATAAGGTGGCCAAGTATTCCAAGAGCTTATCGAACAGAGCTGAGAAAGGATCAAAACAGTTTTCATCCAACCAAATAGAAAACCTTTTCTATTTGCTAAGGTAAATTCTTCTGGTGGACAGTTTATGAGAAGCCAGAAAAAGAAGTTATGTCCTTACCATAACGTTCCATGTGGAGTGTTCATCTCGCCTTGGTTATTACACATGGGTTCGGAGCCGATCCTCGGCTCCGTGCCGGCCGACTGCAAGCTCTGCATCGAGAAGAAGCTCGAGGACATCTAATACCCACAATCCCCCTCTGCCTTTACCTCAGATCTAGTTTGCAAGCAAACCAGACAAAGCACGCACACATGCCAACTATATACATAAAAAAACATATATATACAAACATACCCAGTGTATGCCAGTAACAGTAATACTGCAACAGCAGAAGGAGAATACTCCAGACCAGGCACCAAATCGAACGCTCTTCCTAAGGGTGGGAGGGTGGGAGTGTAATAACAGCGAGATGAACACTCCACATGGAACGTTATGGTAAGGACATAACTTCTTTATGTGAGAGTGTTCAATCTCGCCTTTGTTCTTACACATGGGTAGCGTCCCTAGCTCCATGATCCTGAGGAACTCAAGGGAGAATGTTCTTGAGCACAGTGGAACCAAAGGTTGCCCTATCCCTAGAAACCCTGTCCACTTTGTAATGAGATATAAATGTATGTGGTTTAGCCCAAGTAGCAGCCGCACAAATAGTGTCTAAAGGTAAACGAGCTGCATGAGCCAAAGATGTAGAAATTGATCTGGTAGAATGTCCTCTGGGTTTTGCTGATAATGTTTGATCAGAATCTTCATAAACATAAATAATACAGTCAGTTAGCCATTTCGAAAGAGTTCGTTTCGTAACTGCAAGACCCTTTCTGCTGTCAGCAAAAGCTACAAATAGCTGATCAGATTTCCTGTGATCTTTTGTTCTGTCTAAATAAAATCTGAGTTGTCTATGGACGTCCAGTTTGTGCAACATATACTCTAATTTATTAGAGTGGTTTTTAAAGAAGGTGGGTAATTCAATGGACTGATTAATATTACTAGTAGAACAAACTTTGGGAAGAAAGGATGGATTAGTGCGTAGGGATACTCTGTCAGAATGAAAAATTAAATAAGGATGTTTGACCGAAAGGGCCTGCAGCTCGGACACCCGTCTAGCAGACGTAATAGCCACCAGAAATAATGTTTTCCATGACAAATATTTCAAAGTGCAACTTGAAGCTGGTTCAAAGGGTGGTAACATCAGTTTAGAGAGCAATAAGTTTAAATTCCACGGTGATGTGGGACTTCTGACTGATGGTCTGATATGAAAGGAACCTTTTAAAAAGGCTTTACAAAGTCTGTGAGCCATAATAGGTGCACCACTTTCTTCTACATGATAGTTAGAAATGGCAGCTAACTGTACTCTTAAGGTAGCCGGGGAAGCTCCTTCCTGAAATAATTGAGTCAGAAATTCTAAAACCTTATTCAACGGAGCTGTAACAGGGTCCAATTGATGTGACTCCTTCAGAAGACAAAACGCTTCCATTTACTGGTGTAAGTCTTCGTAGTGGAAAGTTTGTGAGAAGCTACCAAAATATCTTGAACCGATGTAAGGGGAATTGACCTGGCTAAAAGGAAGCGGAGCAGCCAAGCTGCTAGATGGAGAGATTCCAGGGATGGGTGAGGAACTCCTGACGAGTGAGTCAGTAGATCTGGCTCTGGGTCCAGCATCCAAGGTCCCGAATGCGGTGATGTAATAGAAAGGGGAACCAAATTTGACGAGGCCAGAACGGAGCAATGAGAATTATAGTCCTCTGAAGGTTGTTTGCTTTCTGTAGAAACTTTGCAATCAGGGAAAATGGAGGAAAAGCATATAGGAGACCCGGGGCCAATCGTGCACCAGCGCCCCTGGGGACTTCCCTGAGGGGTAAGAGGGCAAAGTAGCTCCTGCATTTGGCGTTCATTGGAGACGCAAACAGATCGCAGGTAGGCTGGCCCCATTTGCGAAAAATCCTTCCCGCAACTGACTGTTTGAGGGACCACTCGTGAGGCAATAGTATTGCCCTGCTCAGCCTGTCGGCTATGACGCTGGATGACCCCGGGATGTGCGTTGCATCAGAAAGCGACCGTGGACTCTGCCCACTGCCAAATTCTCATGGCCTCTCTGCATAGTTGGTAAGACCTGGTTCCCCTTGCTTGTTTATGTACCAGACTACGGACATGTTGTCTGTCTGAACTGCAATGGTCCCTGGAGGAAGAAGGGGAGCAAAGTGTTGCAACGCCAAAAACACTGCCCTCAACTCCAGAACATTGATGTGCAGATTGTACTCCAGATTGGTCCATTCGCCTTGGACTGTCTGTCCCTGAAAGATGCCCCCCCACCCTATCAGGGAAGCGTCCGTGGTTATCGTCGCTGACGGTGTGGGTAGCACAAATGGTCTTCCGCCGGATAGGTTGCAAGTCTGTAACCACCACATTAGGTGTGATTTGCATGTTTTCGTTATCAATATTTCGTGAGTCAGTGGAAGTTGTTGGAATGACCATTGTGCAAATAGAAGCCATTGTAGCACTCTCATGTGCAGTCTTCCCAATGGTATTGCTATGAGAGAAGCTGCCATGAGACCCAAAACTTTCAGAACAACTTTTGCTGGGGATTTTTTGGACGACAGCAGAAGGGAAATGTTGAATTGAAGTGCTACTATTCTTTCTGTCGGAAGTTTTAGAACTAGCTGACGCGTATCTAATTCCGCTCCTATAAATAAGATATGCTGTGATGGCTGTAGCAAAGATTTTTCTAAATTTACTGAAATGCCAAGGTGTGTACAAAGTTGTAGGGAGTAATCCCTGGCTTGTATCAGTTGACGCCTGGTGGTGGCAGACAGGAGCCAGTCGTCCAGATATGGAAACACCTGGAATCCTAGGCGCCTCAGATGAGACGCTACCACTGCCATGCATTTGGTGAAGACCCTGGGGGCTGTGGTCAGGCCAAAGGGCAGGGCTCGAAACTGATAGTGACTGGCTCCCAGCCGAAAGCGCAAGTGATCTCTGGACGCCCTGGCCATTTTGATGTGGTAGTATGCGTCCTTCAGATCTATTGAGCACATCCAGTCGTCCTTCTGTAAGAATGGAAGGATCGATTGAAGCGTGACCATTCGGAACTTTTCCTTCTTGACAAAGGTGTTGAGATGACTTGGGTCCAGAATTGGCCTCCAGTCCCCTGTTTTCTTTGGAACTAAAAAGAACCTTGAGTAAGTTCCGAATCCTATTTGGTCCGCTGGGACTGGTTGGATGACTTTTCTAGCAGCTTTGAAATTTCTGTAGCTGCTGGGTCTCGCAGATGGGGTGGTACATCTGGGAGTTTTCTCTTTGGAATGGGGGTGGATAGAAATGGGATTTTGTAACCTCTGGTAACAACGCTTTTTACCCAATTGTCTGAAGAAAGGTTTTGCCAGGCCTGAGGGTATAAAGCTAAGCGACCCCCCGACTGCCTCCAGAGCAGGACAGTCGGGCCTCCTCTCAGGAGTGCTGAAAAGGTTTGCCAGGGAGGTTATCCCTGTCACCTTGGTTTTCGGACCCTCTGCCTCCAGGGCGGCGTCTTCCACCTCTGCCCCCTCTGCCTCTAGAGGGGCATCACCCTGTGTGTTTGGAAAAGATCCTTGGGGTTTCAAACCACATTTTCCCACCACATTGCCCTTTGGGGTACGGTCTGGAAGGGGTGGAAAACGGACTCCGACAGCAGACAGAGTCTTTCCCTCCTGTTCACACCGGGTAACGGTCTCCTTTACTTTTGGGCCAAAAAGTGTGGCTCCATGTATTGGCGCGTTAGTAAAGGATGACTTGAAGGGTTCCGCAATCGAACATAAGCGCATCCAGGATTGCGTACGAAGAGCAATCGCTGAAGCCGCAGCCCAACTCGATGCTTCGCTGCATAGGATATCAGCCTCATGGACGAAGTTCACAATGGACGTAAGGGTGTTGAGATGCGCTGTAACTTTCTCTGAGACAGCGGCATCTGTAGCACCCTGGAGGGTATCTCCCAACTCTTTGACTAGATCCCTCTGTAAACGTGTAAAATGGGTCAAATAGTTCAGGGAACGCATAGAGAAAGCCGCTGAACTGAAAATGCGCTTCCCGTATCTGTCCACGGTCCTCGAATCTTTGTTAGGCGGATGGACAGATGAGGGAGACTCCGACATCTCCTTTTTCGTGGCCGCTGCCACCACCATGGCGTCTACTGGAACTCCTTTGGTAAGATAAGCTTTGTCCTGTGGTGCCGTGATAAACTTAATTTGGCTTCCTAGGGACAGGTTCCACCGTGTCAGGAGTCTCCCACGCCCTTCGAGCAATTAATTCCATTAACTCATCAAAGGGCGGAGTGACCCAGGAGGAGGAAGGACGGGCACCAAATGCCTTCAGCAAAACTGACTCATCCTCAGAAGGGGGGAGGGCTTGCCAGTCACCTCTCTGTTTAAGGATCTCCAAGATGTCAGAAAAAGAGACATCCTCTGAAGGTGACTTAGGGGACCCTTCTGACTCATCTAAGTCAGTATCAGATGTCAAGGATTCTTGTGGAGAATCCAAGTGTCTCCTCTTACACAGTCTTTTCCTAGGAACTTCTTCGTGGGGAGCATCCGAAGAAGCCTCTGAGGAAGAGGGGGCACCCTCCAGGGGTGGCCGAGACACTGGTGCCCGACGCTTGGACGTGGCCGTGGGTGCAGAGGAGGATAACGGTCCTTTGCGGGAGGACAAGCTGTACCTGCTGATGTGGTTGTCTGGGTAGACAACACCTTCCTCATGAGGTCGAAGGCCCCGGTCCCGAGTCGAGGTATCTCCCGGTTCAAGAAATGGGCAGAATCCCCGAAACAGGAGCCAAGGCACCGACCCGAGGACGGAACCGAATCGATCCGTGCGAGGCCCGAGAGGAAGAGTCGGAACGAAACATCGGTCCGACTCGGTCCCGGAACCAAGGACAGATCTTCGGGCCCGAGACTCCGGTACCGGATCGGATGGAGTCGAGGTAAACGGTGCCGACCGAGAAAAAGACTGTTCCGGCACCGAGGGCTCCACAATCATCAGGTCAGCTTCTTCCGGCTCCGAAGACTGAACAGGTCTCGGAGGAGGAACAGATGGAGATAGTGGCAGGCCTTCAAGTCTCGACATCAACTGAGAGGAGACCGAAATAAGCTTGGACAGGGCCGTATGCTCCATAAGTTTTTGCACCACACGGTCCATGTCGGTGTCGGAAAGGGCTCTAGAAGAACGAGTCGAAGGGATCGACGACGGAGCCGACCTCAACAGTCGGTGGAGGGAGCTCCGTCACCGGTTCCAAGACTCGAGGCTCGGGAACTGCCAACAGTTGAACACTCGGCCCCGAAGTCTGTGGAACCGGTGATCTAACTAGACTCAAAGAGCTCGGAGCCGATGACTTTGGCTCCGACGCCTTCGACCCCTTCGAAGACTTGGATGCCTGGTCTGAAGCATCCAGAGCCTCCTGGAAAGAGGGTTTCAGCAATCCTCTATCCATCAGTTTCCTGCGCCTATCTGTCATGACCCTCCCACTAAAAGAGTGACAAATAGAGCAGTCCTCTTGTAAGTGGAGAGGGCCAAGACAGTAGACACAGGAACTGTGGTTGTCTGTGACCGACATTTTTTGGCCACACTGACAACGTTTAAAGCCAGATTTTAACTTTTCAGACATATTGAAAAAATGAAAAAGACAGTCCAGTCCAGTAAAAAGTCCAATCCAGTAATGGTGTCAAATCCGGGAATAAGTCCGTTTGATAATAGCTAAAAACAAGTTTTTAGTGAAAAATGTCAAATCCGATATAACTGCCTAAAGGCAAGACTACAACAATTTTCTAGTCACAAGTCCAAGAAGGGTTAGGCCCCGAAAAATTCAAACTCGAAAGTTAACTAAGTTAACTTATTCTAAGTATCGAAAATTCGTGAAGCACTCACACACCTACTCTATACTTAAGTAACTAGAATTAAAGAAAATTTCTGAAATTTAGACAGAATAGATAAAAAATCTTATCTGTACAGCCTCGAGCTAGTCTCCAGCGATGCGTATGCAGCAGCGGCAAACTAGATCTGAGGTAAAGGCAGAGGGGGATTGTGGGTATTAGATGTCCTCGAGCTTCTTCTCGATGCAGAGCTTGCAGTCGGCCGGCACGGAGCCGAGGATCGGCTCCGAACCCATGTGTAAGAACAAAGGCGAGATTGAACACTCTCACATGTATCTTTTGCTATGGGGAGGACAAATTGTTTCACGTGGCAACTACTGGAAGTGGAGAAACCAAGCCATCAGCTTGAGATGTTGAAGGTTGGGATGGACAAGTCCTGAGGATGAGATAACAGATCCGGAGATGGATCCAGTCTCCATGGGAGGTGAACCAAGTGAGGCCAGAGAAAAGGAAACCACACTTGATTGGCCAATAAGATGCAATGAGAATCACTGCTTCTCAACCGTTGGGCTTTCTTCAGACATTGGGGGATTAGAGGGATTGGTGGGAAGGCATATAGAAGTCCCAGGGGCCAATCACAGAGAAGTGCATCTCTTGGGGCTCCCTCCGAGGAAGGACTAGGGCAAACTAGCTGCTGCATTTGTGGTTTACAGGACAAACATGTCACAGCAAGGCTGACCCCATTGACTAAAGATTCTCATTGCTACATTGGGATTGAGAGACCACTTGGGAGGTAGAAGGATACATCTGCTTAGCTTATCCACAACCACACTGGAATTGCCCGGAATATGCATTGCTATTAGAAAGCAGTTAGAGGTGATTGCCCACTGCCAAACTCGTAGAGCTTCCTGACAGAGTAGGATCAGGTTCCCCCATTTGTTGATGCACCAGACCACAGACATGTTTTCTGACTGGATTGCAATTGTTCCTGAAGGAAGGGCAGACTGGAATGCTTGCAATGCTAAAAGCACTGCCCTTAGTTCTAGGACATTGATATGCAAATTGACCTCTTGACAGGACCAAGCACCTTGAATGGTCTTTCCCTGAAAATGCACCCCCCACCCCATCAGGGAAGTGTCCACGGTCACTACAGCCCCTCTGGCTTCATCAACCAAGATATATCCTTCTTGCAGCGGTTCATTATTAGGACTGGATGAGACAAGGAGTGAGTTTAACAGTGACCACTGTGATGCTAGGAGCCACTGAAGCAGCTTCATGTGGTACCTCCCATGCGGACTAAACTGATGGTTGCTGCCATGGACCCAAGTTGTTGTAGAACTAGATGAGCAGCAACTTTCTCTTGAAAGATTATAACTTGAAGTTACCACCTCAACTTTAACAGCTTATGATGAGGAAAGGAGGCCACGCAGGATTTTATGTTTAGTCCTGTTCCAATGAATTCTAGGATCCTGTGTGGGACAGAGTTTTCTTTGTTGATTGCAATGCCTAAAAACTAGGCAAGGCGTAGAATGGAGTCACCAAAGCACCCTTCTAGTTTTGATTTTTTTGCAACACAGAAGGATCTGTGTGTTCCCGCCATTATTTTGTGCCAACGAATCAGTGTGTGTGTTCTCGCTGAAAAGGGACTTGCATATGGATTTGCCGCTATTGCCTTTGAAAGGGACAGCACTTACCTGTGTTAATAGGTAAGTATGGAGTGAGTGAGTACATGCATTAAAGCAGAATGTTTGCGTGTGTGTGTGTGTGTGTGTGTGTGTGTGTGTGTGTGTGTGTGTGTGTGTGAGAGAGAGAGACGCATGCACAAAGAGGCTAATGACCATCAATCTACCTACTGTACACAAGTTAGCTCACAAATGTATCGTACATTAAAAGTGCACTTTCATTAAATTGTGGCTTTCCTGACAGTGTTTTATTGAATATGAAATCATACCTTTCAATTGTATGGATTTTTGCTTCATCTTCCAATTTGTGTCTTTTGCTTATGAAATAAAATTAGTCATCCAAGGTAATGCAGTTCCAGGGAGTAAGAATGAGACAGCAGCCTAGGGTTAATGGGTCAGTAGTGGATTGATTTGTGGGACTGTACCATATAAAGCTGAATTGTTTTTTGACAAATAAAAAAAAGCACCCAGTACTGTTTTGTCACTGGTGGGTTCTAAGCAGTGGCAGATTGGGCAACAATAAGTATAGCTTTGGTGGATCATCAATACTGGCAAATCAAGTGGGCACAATGTCATTTTTTAAATGTTGTGGGTTTTAGTGCGTGTGTGTACGTGTTGGCAGGGCTGCAACAGTAAATGATTATTAAAGACAGACTTACAGACTGTGGAGAATATTTCTTTGTTTCAAAACCTTATACTTTGGTACTAGGCATGCCAATAGTAGGTTTTATAAGACATAGCTTCTTGCCATTTGCAGTGTTTGGATATTTACATTTAATGGACAATGCTAGCAGTATGAGTGTGGGCTTGTAGGGATCTGGAGGATGCAAAGTCCATCACTGCCAATGTCTTGTAAAAGTGACTTGGAAATGGATATTGGGGTGTTACTGAAAAATACAGCAAGTGTGCTTTGAAATATAGTTTAATTAAACAAAGTGCACTTACAATTTGCAGGCCATAATTTAATTTCAGGTAGTCCAGGATCCTGGTAGATTGTATCCCATTAGACATAATTAGGGAGAGCTATTATTCCAGGGAAATAAGCAGCCCTAGTTTCAGTTAAAGTTCTGTGGTTCTTTACAGGTAGGAAGTTGCAGGATGAGGATGCAATATGTTTTATTTATTATTTTTAATGCATTTGACATTTCAAAGCATGGTTTTCTTTGTTGCAAAAGAAGGCAAGATTGAATGAGCCATATAATGCTTAACTGACAATGATGGGATAGAAAGATTACAAGTGATGTATAATGTTTGCAGCTACAGTTGTTTAAATGGTGTCTGTGATGCATAACTATTTTTGGGCCTGTGTCCCACTTTTATTTTTCTCTTTCTCCAGATTTCTTACTCTAAGTTTGAGAGGTATAGTTCCATACTAAAATCAGAAGGTTGTATTTACCTTGGAAGTCTTTTCAGCATAATTACGAGAAACAGAGCCTTTTTAATATCTTTGCTTATTTCCAATATAAACTCCCATGTAACCTTGCAAATAACCTTCTTATTAAGCTACTTTAATTCTTTTGGAATTGACTATGCTTCATTGGTTCGGACGTAAGCATAGAGAGCTAATGTGACAGCTCAGTAAACTAAGTCTGTGAAGTACGTCTGCACAAATTAAAATGTCTGAATGTCAAATGGCTTTAGATTGGAGGGAAGTTATAGGTTTACTCCAGTATGTAGTATGATCTTAGAGAGTTTATGGATTTCTTATCGATTTACTTTTTGCTGAGCAGTTGTTTGCTAATTTATTGATGGCCCTTTTGGTGGTGGGAAATTGGATGGATGAGTCCATCTCTAGATTGATTTTTTTTTCAGATATTTTTACTTCCAGACAATTTCATTCAGTGTGTGTCTGTGTGTGTGTGTGTGTGTGTGTGTGTGTGTGTGTGTGTGTGTGTGTGTGTGTGTGTGTGTGTGTCATGTGATTACTGAGGTTGCCTATTTTAGAACTAGGGGCTCCTTTTGTGTGTGTGTGTGAGAACGAGAAACATTTAATATGCATACTGAATACATTTTTGCAAATGGAATTTTTAGTCAAATAGGGCCCTCTTTGGGCAAGGAGACTTGAGTAACCAATATTAGATCTTGGCCATCCAGCTAGGAAAGTTTAGTATGTGGATTTTCCATGCGGTTTGATGAAGGCAAGGAGTACATTTATGGCTATCGATCATTTGTCGATTTGTCATGTTGCTGAACTACATTGCTTGATGAGAGGAGCTTTTTACAGAATTTGAAGATTTTGTATCAAGAACCTGTCCATACAGAGTGGCTTGCTTATGTTGCAGTGAAGGCCGTTGTGTCTTTGTAGTGAGCGTTTTGAAGTATAACTAGTATTTCTGAGGTGGAGGAAGTCTCTTAAGGCAGGATCTTTCTTAGCCTGGAAAGCAAGCCAGTGATGAAATTTATAGGGACCAGTGAGAAACAGAGGAAAGCAAGAAGCTTTTTACTCTGTTTGGATAACTAAGTGAACTTAGTCCTTTGACCTTCTTTGTCAGAAATGGTTGTAGTCTTTCTTTTGGCAGGGTGTTTTGCTGAGGCACATGGCAAAAGGGGCTTTGCACTCAGTAATGGCTCTTATATAAAGGAAGAATACCGGGATGTTATGACCTTTTCCCTGGATGAGATACCCTTACTAATGAGGTGGGCAATGTAAAAAGCTTTTTATACAGTGGAGAAAACATGGTAGTCAAAAGTCAGGTTTCTATCAACCTGGGTGCCCAAGCACCTCACGACTGATTGCGTGCTTACATTGTTATTAATGTGATAATTTATGGGGACATCACTCTCCCCAAAGGGGGTGATGCATTTTTGGCATTTAGCTTGACGCCATGTTTTTGGCACCAGTCATTTGTTTGGGTGAGACCCTCTTGTAGCTTATTTAGAATAGTTTTATTAAGTCAGTAATGTGAATTTTTTATTTTATAGCAAATTTGTTGGCTTATTTTTGTGGATTATAGTATTGTAGGACTGCTAATGTTGAAAAATATTAGGCAATTATTGCATTTATTCACTGTTTGAATGCACCTACAGTACAGCCAGGAGGTTGACTTTGGTCACCTGCAGCAGCGAAAGAGTTAACTATATGATATATATTTTTGTATGTGGCCCCAAGACCATTTCTGTTCACTGAATGCGGCCCCAGCAAGCCAAAAGGTTGGACAACCCTGGTCTAGTGGGACCTCTTGAACGACTGGTCTAGCAGCTTTTGAAATTTCAGAGCTGCTAACTCCCACTGATTGGGTGCAAACATCAGGGAGAGGTTTTCTTTTCACTGAGGGAACTTGTAAAAAGGGAATGAAACGGGATACAATTTTTTGCACTTGCGTGCCTTTTGTGATGGCTACCCAGACTTTTGGGTGCAAAGACAAGTGCCCCCCCCCGACTGTCTCCGCAGAAAAACAGTCAGGCAACCCTTAAAGAAGCACTGAAAAGATCTGTCCAAGAAGGAATCTCAGAACCCTTGATTTTGCGGATCCCCTATGCCATGTGGGCAGCATCTTCCATTATTTCTCCCTCTGGAAGAAAAAACTCTGCATGATTCTTGAAAAGGTAGTTGAGATTTCCAGAACTGCATCTTCTTACCACCTCAGTGATTTCTAGAAAAGGTTCTCTGTGGGGTACAAAAGTGAATTTCCACAGTAGACCAGGTTTTTCCATCTTGCTTACTGTGGGAAAGTGTCTAACAGTGGGCCCAGACAGACAAGATCCAAAGGGAGCACTGATGAGTAAGTCACACAATCACATCCAGGCATGTCACCTAATCGCTATGCCTGAACCCGCGGGCCCATGACAAACCTTCAGCTATATAAACAAAATGTTCATAGAAATGCTCATAGGTTAGTACTAGGCTGCCTTTGTGGGCCATTTTAAGCCTAGCCAATTACCCCATGTGAGAATCAAACCCTGCACCTTTGGTTTATAAGGCAAACACCTTAACCATTATGCCAACCTCCCACAACATTAACTTCATGGATGCATTCAATATAGACTGTAGGGTGGCCATTCATAAAGAATATATTTTCTCTCTCTCAGCGATATGGACATGGACTAAGGGTAGACAGAGTTCTTTAATGAAGTCCCTCTAATCTAGAGACATGTGCAAGACAGCTTTGCGACTAAGGCAAAGGTCACAGAGGCATAAACTAGTTTCCTATAAGTGTCCATCCCAGATTCTCCATCAGGGGGATGGACAGAGGAGCTCTGTTTGGCCAGCTCTTTTTTGGTGGCTGCCGCAACCATGGCATCTATGGGGATTCAATATTGTCAGTCTTTAGGTGCTCCAAGAATCTTGTCCAGATACGTGGGAATTGGTTCTACGGTGTCTGGTTCCTTCCTTGCCCAGTGGGAGACAAGATCTATAAGCTCATCCGCTGGGTGGGTAACCCACGATGTAGATGGGCCAGACCTGAAGGTTTCTAAGAACACCTGCTTCTCCTGGGAAAAGGTTTCAGAAGACCAAGAGGCAGAAGAATACAGCCAGTAAGCAAGTACATCTAGTGACTACAAAAGTAAAAAGTTATTGGAACCATGAGCAGCTGCTAATGAAGTGGTTTATTAGACTCAATTATATGCCTGAAGCCTTGTTTAATGCAAAAGTTTTTACTAGTGGTTTTAAATGTTGTTTGAGTTTAATAAACCACTTCATTACCAGCTGCTCTTGGTTCCAGAGACTTGTTACTTGTTTATTCTTATTTTTGTAGTCACTGGATTAACCTGTGCACTGGCTGTATTTTTCTGCCTCTTGGTCCTCCAAAACCCCTATTTAACTTGTTTCAAAAGATTAATCACCTTTTTGGCATAGGATTTCTAGAATGTCTCCAAAGGAGACACAGCTCGTGATGAAGATCTGAGGGACCCTTCCCCTTCATTGAAATCTGTGTCTTCTGTCAAAGATTACCGAGAAGAATCCAAGTGCCTCCTTTTGCAGAATCTCTTTCAGGGGACCTCTTCAGTGAAGTGCTCTGGAGAGGTATCAGAAGAGGCAGGGAGTTCCCTTGGAACTGCCTGGAAGCTCTTATGGGCTGGCTGCCCCCTGTGGCATAGGATGAAAAGACTCAAGACACAGGATCCGAAGAGGGAACAGGATCGGAAAAGGTAAGAGTAGAGACATCTCTTGGGTGAAAGAATGCCCTCTCCACCACCTTTAAGGCAAAAAGACTAGGAGAAGCAGAGGTCAATCTGACCAGAGCCGAAACTCTGGGATCAGAAAAACAAGGGGTCTCCCCGACCCTCTGCTGTGAGGGAGGAGTTGGAGCCAATCTGTCCAGCACCAAGGCCCCAAAGGGAAGGGAAGCAGAGCCAAGGCCATTACGCACTACCTTGTTTTGACAATCTCTGATGACTGATATTGAAGACAGCGCAAACAGTACAAGTTTTAAGGTGGGAAGGACCTAAATACATGCACTCCAGGTGGGCAGAGTTGGGTATATTGTGTCCACAGGAAATTCATTTTTTAAATCCAGTAGGCTTTCTGGCCATAGTTGAGAACAATGGCAAAGTCCAGAGAATTAAAAGAATGATTATATATTATACACACACACACACATATATATATATAGATTATACATACACACACACACATATATATATATATATATATATATATATATATATATATATATACACATATATATACACACATATATATATATATATACACACACATATATATATATATATATATATATATATATATATATATATATATATTAGTCCATACATATATTTCTTGGTAGAGAAATGTTATACTAAATGGTAACAGTAATACCTTACAGAAACGGTAAAGAAAATACCCAAGGATGGTAAAAGAAAGATAAATTAGCTTACAGCATAAAGAGTGGATACTATAAAAGGTTATAAACAAGAAAAAAGTTAAAAAGTTTTTACTCACTATCCCAAAAAAAAAATAAATAAATAAAAATAAATAAATAAATAAATCAAGATGTTAAGCTGGAGAGAACACAATCCTGTCCAAATCTTTATGATGATCCAAAAATAACTACGAACAAACGTCCACTGGAAGCAATGTAGGAAATTCTGTTTAATTCAGTTAAGCACTTTTCATTACTCCCAGAGTAACTTCTTCAGACTACTTAAAATTAGTTAATTAGACCTTATATAATGTGTTCAATTAATCAATCTGTCTTTGTTAAAATCAAGATTTAAAGCTATAAGAGCACTAATGTTCTGCACTTAAAATACAATATGCCTAATGTAAAATTACAAGTGATGGAAGACTATTGACAAAGTAGAAACAAACCCAGCTGAACCTTCTTATGCATCACATACATTATAGTGTATGGCACTGATCTTTTTATATTGCATCATAGTCATACTATTGTGTTATTCATTTAGGAAGCATTGTTGTATAATAAATTGAATATTTATAAAGGACAAACATTTGTACCTAGCAAACCTATGAACTTGGTCCAAACTATTAAGGATTTGAAATTATTTGTAAGAAAATTAAACTTGAATCTACTACTAGGAGACTCTACAGGCATTACTAACCCACTCAGAGTAGTTAGTGAATATAATCCAAATTTACACCCTACACTGCAAACATTTGAACAACTTATGGAATTGGATTTGAGATGCTTAAATAACAGTCAAAACAATGTCTTTCACAAAAAATTGTCACTGAAAAATATAAGTTCTGAAGAATCAGAAGCACTAACTACTTTTAAATCCCTAAATATCAGAACTATGAAACCAGATAAGGGTGGGGGGTTAGTCATATTTGACAACTGTGACTATGTAAACAGAGTAGAGGAAATTTTAAAATCTGACACAGTGAGGTGTCTATAAATGAAGTTAACACTGCATACAAGAGGATAAATGGTTACTACAGTGATTTATTCATGGATGGATACATCGACAGATTCATACCATTACATTTCCATGAACTGGCCAAAGATACCGATTTTATTTGCTATACCTAAAATTCATGAAAACATTATGAATCCACCATTCAGACCATTAATAGATGGACGCAACTCAATTACATACACCGCAGCAAAACTTGACAACATTCTGAAAAAATACCTTAGGACAGAGCCTCAAGTCTGCAAAGACTCGTGGACTTTCTTAGAGAATTTAAACAACATTGAATATAACAATCATCACAATTTTGTAACTATAGATGTTATAGACTTGTACACATCTATTCCCCACTTAGAAGCTATAGAATGGGTGAACTTATTCCTCATAAGTAAAGGAGTACAACCTAATGAAATGTTCACAGTCACAACATTACTTGATATCATACTAACTAATAATTTTTTCACCTTTAACAACAAGTTATACTTACAAAAATGCGGCGTTGCTATGGGTTCGCCATGTGGCGCTAGTCTAGCAAATACAGTCATGGTTTACTGGGAAAACTATTACATTTTCAAAAACACTGAATGGAGACCGTACATAAAATATTATACTCGGTTCCTGGATGACATCTTCATTTTATTTGAAGGACCGAATGAATTAGCAAATAAATTTCTATGTTACATAAATAACACCACTGAATTTTTCAAGTTCACTTTAGACTTCCAACCAAAGACAATAAATTATTTAGATATCAACTTAAACAAGGATCTAGAGAGTATGCAGTATTCAGCTAAAATACATAGAAAAGAGACCTTCTGCAACTCCTATCTCCATTACTCTAGTTTACATCCCTTTACACAAAAGAAAGCTATAGTAAAGGGACAATTCATTAGAGCAGCTCGCATGACAACTTCATTCGATGACTTTATAATAGAATGTAGTTCAATAAAGATGTTTTTCACTGAAAGAGGTTACCCACATGAACTAGTAAATGAAGTCTCAAATGAAGTAATATACAAAAGAGAAAGTGGTAACATACCTCCAATTTTACAGACTAGAGAGAGAACTCCTAGTGGAGAGAATATATATTATAACACAGATAGTATACACAACTTGGAAAACTCAGTGTTAGAAGAAAATTTGTCCGATAGTGTAATAAAACAAGCAAGGAATTTTCAGATATATGTCACAACGTACAATACGGACAGTAATATTATAAATAAGATATTGTACAAAAATTGGGCGCTCATACAACAAGACAAGACTATCAATTTCAAACTTCCTGAGCAACCTAAAGTAGTGTTCAGAAAAGGAAAAAACATCAAAAATATATTGGAATCAAATACCACTATAAAAGAATTTACTAACAGAAAAGGTATGACAAACTGCAATAGCTGCGATATGTGCAAGCACATGGCTTGCGGTGAATATGTTCACATTAACAATAAGAAATATAAAATTCAGAAGAAGTTAAACTGTAAATCTAAATTAGTAATATATGTAGCTACGTGCACCCTCTGTTCAGCTTTCTACATAGGGAAAACTGAACGACAACTCAAAGAAAGGGTGTACGAGCATACATATGCTATACTCAACAGTAAGACAGAAAACGCATTATCTAAACACATTGCAGCTAACCCAGGCCACAATTTTAGATTCACTGCATTTGACCAAATTTACACTGACATCAGAGGAGGCCCACAATCTATTAGAAGAAAGAGAATTGATATGGCAGTGGAGAACAAATGCATTTGTAAAACCAGGTCTAAATGAACACTGCAATATTAGTTGCATTTTAAAACTGAAGAGTTTAGATAGGTAACCAAAATATATACATGTACTTATATTGCACAATACAATATATGATACATAATTTATATACATAAATCAAGTTTTTTTTGTAATACCTAATTAACCAACATAGTACACAAATCTATATATTATATACTATATACTATCAATTATACTTATAATTTGTAGTACAAAATAATATAATAGATTTAGACCTTAGTTTTCTTACAAAAAACTTTAACAAAATTTTTTTAAAAAATGTATTAGGTGTACAAAATTCAAGTATCTTTATGTGTAAGTTCATCTATGTACACGAATACAGACAAGTACATGTACACGAGTACATGCACAACAATGTTGATGGAAATAGAGTAAAAACATATGTTTGTGAGATTTTATACTGTAACAAACATGACATGTCTAAACTAGACAATGGAATTTCTAAAACCTTGATAAAAAGACTGTACTAACCCTTATTCATTGTCTATGATACAACTAACAGTCATACATGTGCAATTCTTGAACATATTTATTGCTCAAGCCTAGAGGGAAATACATTATATTTTAGTTTACTGTATTCTATTTTATTTTATTCAATCTATTCAATTTATTATACAACAATGCTTCCCAAATGAATTACACAATAGTATGACTATGATGCAATATAAAAAGATCAGTGCCATACACTATAATGTATGTGATACATAAGAAAGTTCAGCTGGGGTTGTTTCTACTTTGTCAATAGTCTTCCATCACTTGTAATTTTACATTAGGCATATTGTATTTTAAGTGCAGAACATTAGTGCTCTTATAGCTTTAAATCTTGATTTTAACAAAGACAGATTGATTAATTGAACACATTATATAAGGTCTAATTAATTAGAAGTTATGTACTCACCATAACGTTCCATCTGAGTAGGTGACTTCATTCGGATGCAACCTGTGGGTATCGGATCCGATCTCGGATCCGAGCCGGCAATTCAAAAGCTTAGGCTCCGAGCTCCTAGCTCCTCCCTCTTACCCATAACCCCTTGCCAAGCCCTAACTGACCTCAGATTGAGTTTGCCTCAAATACTGACCACAGTATACTAAAACAGCATAAATACTCGCTCTATAAAGGTCAGGGGATGGAGGGGATAGTTAGATCCGAATGAAGTCACCTACTCAGATGGAACGTTATGGTGAGTACATAACTTCTAAATCTGAAGTAGGCAGACTTCATTCGTCTGCAACCTGTGGGACAGAGTCCCTAGCTACCTGAATCTTGGGCGGCCGTCATGGAAGGATGTTCCGGAGCACCGCTGAGCCAAAGGATGCTCTTCCTCTAGAAACAACATCCACCTTGTAATGAGAAATAAAAGTATGAGGCGAGGCCCAAGTAGCTGCCGCGCAGATATCATCCAACGAAACACGGTACTTAAAGGCGGCTGACGTAGAAACTGCCCTAGTAGAATGAGCCGTAACCCTCTGAGGAGCAGGTCTGCCTGAAGTGTCATATGCCTGCAATATGCAATTAGCAATCCATTTAGACAGAGTGACTTTTGACACTGCTTTACCCAGAGCAAATTTAGCAAAGGAGACGAACAGCTGATCTGATTTCCTGTGGCCAGCTGTCCTGTTAATATAAAAACGTAATTGTCTATGAACATCCAATGAATGCAATTTGTATTCCCCTTTGTTTGAATACTTGGGAAAAAAGACAGGCAAATTGATTGACTGGTTAATATTGATTCAGAAGAGACCTTCGAAGAAAAGATGGATTGGTCCTGAGGCACACCCTATCAGGGAAGAAAGAAAGGTAAGGCGGTTTGACACAAAGAGCCTGAAGCTCAGACACCCTTCTGGCTGAAGTGATAGCTACCAGAAAGACAGTCTTCCAGGAAAGGAATTTTAAATCAGCAGAAGCTGCAGGCTCGAAGGGAGGAGCAGTAAGGGCCTGCAGGACTAAAGACAAGTCCCAAGGCGGTACAACCTCCTTGACTGGAGGCCTTAACAAAAAAACTCCCTTGAGAAAGGATTTGCATAATTTCGCTGTCATAAGGGGAGCTGTGTCCTGTCCAATGTGATAATGCGAGATAGCCGCCAATTGTACCTTAATCGTGGAAGAACTGGCCCCTTGATGAAAGAGGTCTGTTAGAAATTCTAGCACCGCAGAGATAGGTGCTGAAAAAGGATCCACAGTTCTCTGTCCTGCCCATATAGAGAACCTCTTCCATTTACTCCGATAAACCTGTCTGGTGGAAGGTTTATGAGCAGCCACCAAAATGGCTTTGACCGGTGAAGAGATACCGAGTCCTAATTAAGGTTGGAATTGGAGCAGCCAAGCTGTCAACTTCAGGGTTCGCAGATTGGGAACTGGCATTCCCAGAGGGTGAGAGATGAGATCCGAATTGGATCCAGAATCCATGGTGGATTGATTTTGTGAGACCATACGAAGGGGAACCAAGGTTGTCGAGGCCAGAATGGGGCAATGAGAATCATTCTGCTCCCCAAACTGTTGGCTTTCTGCAGAAACCTCTGCATCAGAGGAAGTGGAGGGTAGGCATAAAGGAGACCGGGAGGCCAAGCATGCACCAGAGCATCCTCGGGAACTCCCTGGTGGGGAAGCAGAGCGAAGAAATTGTCGCATTTGGCGCTTGAGGGAGAAGCAAAAAGATCGCAACAGGGTTGCCCCCAAACGGCAAAAATCTTCTTCGCTACTTGAAGATTGAGGGACCACTCGTGTGGAGAAAGGATGGTGCGACTGAGCTTGTCCGCAAGGATGTTGGACTTTCCCGGAATGTGCGTTGCTATCAGAAAGCGTTTGGTGGAAATTGCCCATTCCCAGACTCTCATGGCCTCTCGACAAAGGTAAGACCTGGTTCCTCCCTGCTTGTTGATATACCAGACTACGGACATATTGTCTGTCTGAATCGCAATAGTCCCTGTAGGAAGAACGTGGTGAAGTGCTTGCAACGCTAGGAGCACCGCCCTCATTTCCAGGACATTTATATGCAATGACGTCTCTGTGGGATTCCACGTGCCTTGGACAATCTTTCCCGCAGAATGCTCCCCCCACCCGAGGCAAGAAGCGTCCGTGGTCACTGTGGCTCGGGAAATGCAGCGCAAAGGGTCTTCCTGCTAGGGGCCCCGGAGAAAGAAGCCACCACAGAAGGGAGTCCCTGCACGCTCTGCTGACCGCAATTGGAGCGTTTAGAGACGAACAAAGAGGAGACCACTGAACTTGAAGGGTCCATTGAAGAACCCGCATGCGTAAGCGGGCATGAATTAGAAGCGGAATAGCTGCCGCCATAGAACCTAGGGCCCTCAGGACCGAAGCTGCAGTTGGTGAAGGTTGAAGGATTGCTGTCACATGACACCTCAGGCTGACGATACGGTCTGGGGTGAGGAAGGCTCGCATTGATCTGGTGTCTAGTCTTCCTCCTATGAAATCTATAATTTGAGTTGGATTCAGGAAAGATTTCTCCCAGTTGATCGTGATGCCCAGCCTTGGTGCTAGTTGAAGGAAGTAATCCCTGGCTGAGCACAGAAGATGCCTTGATGATGCAGTCAGGAGCCAGTCGTCCAGGCACGGAAAGACCTGTAATCCCTGGAGCCTCAGGTGGGCCGCTACCACCGCTAACACCTTGGTAAACACCCTGGGGCTGAGGTGAGACCAAAGCGGAGGACCCTGAACTGATAATGACTGGCTCCCAGCCGGAAGCGAAGAAACCTCCTGGATCGCCTGTCCATCCGAATGTGGTAGTACGCATCCTTGAGGTCTATGGAACACATCCAGTCGTTCTCCTCAAAAGGGGAGTATAGATTGCAGGGTGACCATCCGGAACTTTGGCTTGGTTACTGAAAGGTTCAACAGGGAAAGGTCAAAATTTGGTCTTAAGTCCCCCGCCTTCTTTGGCACCAAAAGAACCTGGAGTAAAACCCTAATCCGGCTTGATCTGGTGGTACGCGCTGGATGGCTCTTTTTCCTAGCAGCTGCTCGATTTCGAGAGCTGCCGCCTCCCTTTGGTCGGGTGGAACATCTGGGAGGCTGCGAGATTTGGGGATCTTGATTAGGGGTATTGAATATCCTCTGGATATGAGTCGAAGCACCCAACTGTCTGTTGTTATGGACTCCCAAGAAGTCAGGTGCATCGAAACCGCCCCCCGACTGCCTCCAGAGACGGACAGCCGGGCAACCCTTCAGGGCTGCTGCGTGGGTCTCTCAGAGAAGGGTTCTCTGGACCCAAAATTGCCAGGAGCCCCCCTGCCTCTGGCACGACGACCTCCCCGTCCTCCTCTGCCACGGAAGGACTGGTTATCCGGAGCAGGTTGGGACTGCTGCGACTTCCGGAACCACATCTTCTTCTGTCCCTTTTGGTTCTTAGAGAAGGACCTCTGGGGAGCTGAGAAGCGGACTCCGACGGCAGACAGCGTCTTCCCGTCCTTTTCGCTCTGGACTAATGTCTCGCGAACAGTCTTGCCAAACAAGGCAGAACCATCGAAAGGGGCATTCGCGAAGGTCGCCTTAAAGGGCTCAGCAAAATCGCAATGGCGGAGCCAGGCCTGTCGCCTCATGACAAGGCCTGCTCCGCTGGCTCTAGCGGCTCCCTCAGTAGCATGAGACAGCAGCCACATAGATGTATTGGATACAGATCTGAGAGTGGCCATTCGGGTGGAATAAACCTGTTTATCCTCACTCGAGATGGACTCCGGGGGAGATGCAGCGTACTCTTTAATCAGATCTCGCTGCATCCTAATGACATGTGCCATGTAGTTCAGCGCTCTCAAGGAGAAGGTCGCTGAACTAAACACTCGCTTCCCAATTCGATCCATCGAACGGGACTCCTTGCCCGGAGGATGGACGGAGGGACTCTCCTGGGCCAATTCCTCTTCGTGGCTGCAGCCATCATCATGGCATCTACTGGGGACCCTTACTCCAGTGGGTGCGGTCTGATGGAGGAGAAAGAATGCGGTCCGGCGCTTTTGGGATAGGCTCAATGGTGTCCGGATCCTTCCACGCCTGATAGATATAAGATCTACCAGGGGTCAGCAGGAGGGGACACCCAAGAGGTAGAAGGGCCCGCCTCGAATGCCTCCAAGAACACAGACTCGTCCGAAGAAGCCTTGGGGCCGGACCACCCCCGATCCTTAACATCTCCATGATGTCTCCAAATGAGATGTCCTCAGGGGTGACCTAGGGGAGCCTTCCCTTCATCCAAGTCCGTGTCTTCAGTGACGGACTCAGGGGAGTCCATGTGCCTCCTCTTGCACTTGCGCTTCCGAGGTACTTCATCGGGGGGGCTGTCCGAGGAGTACTCTTCAGCAGATGGATGTTCCAAGGGAACCACTTGGGACATCGAGGCGGGCTGTCCCTGGGACCGGCTGGTGGGGGCCTGGCCCAACTGCAATGGAGTGCGGGATGGAGCAGTGGCAGGGACCGGGGGTCCGGATGTCCTCGACAGTGCCCTTTCCATAACGTTGAAAGCCGAGGGGGAGCCAGCTTCTCTAAGCCCCGAGAGCCGACCCCCACTCGGATCAGACGTACGGATCGGAGTCGGAGCCGAAACCGTCGGATCCGAGAGACCAGTGTGCTCCGACCTGGACGGAGCCGAAGACACACCAGCTCCCTCGGATCCGAGGCTCGCCTCGGCTCCGAGAGGTCGGGTCCGGCACCAAGCACTCAAGGGATGGGACGGATCCGAGGTGCGCCGACCAATCGGATCCGACCCACCCCCGGATCCAAATCTGCACGGCGCCGAAAGCTCCGAACCCGTGGTATGGGTCGGAGAAGGAGCTACGGGGGCGAATAGGTCAAAGCCCTCCCGGTTGGGGGCTAGGAGCACTCCATTTGCATTTGGGCCTGGATGAATTTCCTCATCATCCGTCCATATCAGCTTCGCCATAGAAAAGGTCGATCTAGAGGAGGCCACCGAGTGGACCTAGAGAGCCGTCTCGGTGACCTCCTGGAAGGGCTAGCCTCCTCCTCCTCGGGTCCAGGAGAGAACCGAGGGGAGTGGAGCCGAGGAGGAGGAAAGCTAGAAGGCACAGGAAGCCCGCTTAGATGGAGGAGCCGAGCTGGAAGCTTCGCCTCCTCTTGTGGTGCTTCTCCCTGTGCCTCTCCTGTCTCTCCCTAGAAGAATCCTTCCTCCGGCAACTTTAAGGGAGGTTGAGTCCCAGCCGGAGGGGAGAACTCACAGCAACAAGTTGCTGACTAGAGGCAGAGGCGAAGCAGTATCTGGGGTAAAAGACCCGCCAGCACCAACTTCGACCTCCGTTCCCTTAGCCCGGGTTGAACCCTGCACAAATGGTACAACCAGAAGACAGGTGTTCAACCCCAAGATGACCGAGTGTGGCCATCTGCTGGGGACAGCTTATGGCCACACTCGCACATTTCGAAAAGACAGCCTTAGGGGCTTCAGACATTACACCTAAGGCCTAACACACACACACACAAACTACGAAAACCCGAGAAAAATTAACTAAAGAGGGAGGAAAGCCTTAACCACACACAACTCTAACTATAATTATAACAAAAAAAGAGAATTTGAAAAATTTTCCTGTCAGAAAACTACACTTATCTCAAAACCACGCCAGGAGCTCTAGAATTCCGTTGCTTCTTGAAAAGCGGCAAACGAAATCTGAGGTCAGTTAGGGCTTGGCAAGGGGTTATGGGTAAGAGGGAGGAGCTAGGAGCTCGGAGCCTAAGCTTTTGAATTGCCGGCTCGGATCCGAGATCGGATCCGATACCCACAGGTTGCAGACGAATGAAGTCTGCCTACTTCAGATCTAATTTTAAGTAGTCTGAAGAAGTTACTCTGACTGGGAGTAACTAAAAGCGCTTAACTGAATTATTAAACAGAATTTCCTACATTGCTTCCAGTGGACGTTTGTTCGTAGTTATTTTTGGATCAGCAGTTTGTTTTCTACAATATAGTTCAAATCTTTATGATGGCAAATGAGATCTGAGGTAATGCAGTAGTCAGAGCATTATGGGTAAAGGGAGGAGCTTGAGAGTCTGACCCTAGAATCTAGAGGAAAGTATCAGTCTCACATCAGAGGGTCAGACCAGGCACCCATTCACTGGGGGGACGAATGAAAACATCAGATCTCTAGTTTCCACAGTCATTAACCTGCTTTCCATATAATAAACTCAAGAGTAATTAGTGTAAAGAGTAGCTTGGGTAAAATACAGTGACGGCCCTAAAATTATAAACTGAATGATTCACTGCTTGCCAATATAGCAAATCCCAAAAGACAAAGATTTCCAAAAAGAAATGTGCTATCTTTTTTAATATAAAGTTCTACAGAAAACTTCCTACCTTGGAACAGTCTCTCTCTCTACATGCTTCCTTCTCATCTTCAACATCAATAAAAACAAGTCGAGAAGCCAGCTTTTGTTCACCATTACCAGGACCACTTGTATCCTTAATAAACTTGGCACTGCTTCCTTGTTTAGACTTTATTTGTCCATCTTTGCTTCTAATAGAAGTATTCTCTTGATCATGTTCATCATCTGCTTCATGTAACACTAGTGAACACTTATGATTATCATTTCCAGACTGTGTGACATGAACAGTTAATGGATCCTTTTCACTTCTTTTTGATTTATTCAATTCCTGGTGCTCATTTCCTTGTGGTTTTTTTCCAACTGCTGCATACAAAGCTTTTAGATATATAACTTTAGATCCTTCATCAGATAATCTAGCTTTTGCTGGACTTTTACTCGCGTTATCAACTGTAGTTTCCTTATCTTCAGCTTGTCCACATCTAACTGTAGCATGGAGAGTTGAGTTCTCTTGTTTTACCTAAAAAAATCAAAAACAAATATGTGCATGAATTTTTCAGGTGACAGCAAAAACAAATGCCAGACAAAAGACATCTCTCAACAGTAAAATGGTACAAATTAAAATACTACAATATTTCAGAATAGGCTCCATGATTTGCTGACATTATCCAACTGAAGTGCCGACTACAGAAACACCCAGCAGAGAACTGTGCTTAGGTTGATCAGTGATCAGCAGCTAAATAAATGAAAAAATGATTCAGTCTTATGCATACTACTAATATGAAAAATAATGTGCTCCTTAAATCTTGATCTTCACTGACACTCACAAATGACTCCAGTTTACACCTCTCAACATCAGCACATGAATCCTGGACAAAGCCAAAGATAATGGGGGACAAAGACTCAAAGTAAGGGGGACACTTCAAATATTGTGCTCACCTAGTTGCTAGAACACATTTTACATTACCATGTACTTTTTGAAGGATATGAGATTTGAAACTTTTACATCTATCCGACTTCAATCCACAATAGATTTGCCAGAAAACCACATTCTGAGGAACAGACAAAAATGAGGGGAAAAATATGGACAGTTGTGAGGTATGCTTCAGTTTTTGAACTTTGCAAGCCTTCTCTGTCTCCATTTTTTTCCTCAACTTTCCTCCTACACCCCCCCCCCCAATATTTTATGCCACCCACCTACTGCACTCATGAACCAACAGTTCACACAGAAAGAGAGACTCCTAATCTAGCTAGTCGACAGTCTCACTGAGTATGTGGTCTTTTCTACTTTTCTTGTTATATTAGTCTGCACATAACTACAGACATCACACAAATTAGTTAACTAATACAGCCCTTATCAGTTCAAGATGATGCATTCCCTTTCCTTCTACTAAACTTGGTCGCTGCCTCCAACCCAGCTTTTAATTCAGGCCACATCTACAGTCTTAGCATGAGCACTGATGGAGATGCCCTCCTAATATTCACCATTCCTTACAGTTAAGATACTACACAAAGAAAAATGCACAAGTTATGCACTCACCATAATGATGGATCTGTGTTGTCTATTTTTGTCCCTCCTCAATCAACAGATCTTGAATCACTCCTCGGATCTGACTTTGGCCACTTCTTCAGAATTTGGTTCCATAACTTGATCTCCTACCCTTACCCATAATCCTCCTCTTTAGCTCGAATTACCTCAGATCGTGTTTATCCTCTATTCAGCCTAGAATACTGCCCATCCCACAATAGTGGGAAATATAGTAATAACCCACGCCTGGGAGTGGGTAATGCTGGATTTACCCACGGTTGGCGTGGTTTGGTCACGAGGGCAAAGCCCAAGGGACCAAACAAAGCCAACCGTGGGTAAATCCAGCATTACTCACACCCAGAAGTGGGTTACTGCTATTATACAATGACATTTAGGAAAAAAAATGATTTTCTTAAATGGCATTGTATAACTCCTTGCTGCCCTTCCGCAGCTGTCTGGTATTCCGCGGCAGTTCTGATGTACTGCGCATGCGTATGCCTATGCAGTACATCAGAGCTGTGGGCAAAAGCAACGGAGAAAGTGAGATCTCTGTTGCTTTTTACTGTTTCGCTATGTTAAATGGGTTTAACATAGCGAGACGGCTTTAAAATAAGCAACGGAGAATCTCCGTTGCTTATTTTAAAGCTGTCTTGCTATGTTAAACCCATTTAACATAGCGAGACAGTTTTGAAAAAAGCAACTGAGAAAGCAAGATCTCCATTGCTTTTTACACGCCGTCGCTATGTTAAAGGAGTTTAACATAGCGCGACAGCTTTAAAAAAAGCAACGGAGATCTCCGTTGCTTTTTTTAAACCCGTCTCGCTATGTTAAACTCCTTTAACATAGCGAGACAGTGTTTTAAAGAAAGACTTATACTAATGGAAAAGGTTCGGGCGACCGGACCTTTTTCCATTAGTATAAATGGATTTATAATGTGCACGCTGACCAATCTGCGTGCACGTTTTAGAATATTAATGGGGGGTCATGGTATAATATAGCAATAACCCATGCCTGGGTGTGGGTAATGGTGGATTTACCCATGGTTGGTGTGGTTTGTTCACGAGGGCGAAGCATTACCCACAACTAGAAGTGAGTTATTGCTATTATACGACATTTAAGAAAACAAATACTTACTTTTCTTAAATAATAGTATTGTATAATGCCTCCTTGCTGCCCTTCCGCAGCTGTCTGATATTCTGCGGCAGTTCTGATGTACTGCGCATGTGTATGCTTACGCAGTACATCAGAGCTGCGGGTGGAAGCAAAGGAGAAAGCAAGATCTCTGTTGCTTTTTACAAAGTGTCTCGCTATTTTAAAGGAGCTAACATAGCGACAGCTTTAAAAAAGCAACTGAGAATCTCCTATGCTTTTTTTAAAGCTGTTTCGCTATGTTAAACCCATTTAACATAGACAGCTTTAAAAAAAGCAATGGAAAAAGGAAGATCAGTTACTTTTTTTTAAAGCTGTCTCGCTATGTTAAACTAATTTAACATAGTGAAACTGTCTAAAAAGCAACGGAGATCTTGCTTTCTCCGTTGCTGTAAAAAAAAAAAAAAGACTTGTACTAATGGAAAAAGTCCGGGCGACTGGACCTTTTTTCATTAGTATAAGTCTGACTTACAACGTGCACACTGACCAATCAGCATGCACGTTTTGGAATATTAATGGGGGGGGAATAAAATTCTAGTTGGACTGAAAGGAAAAAAAAGAAATACAAGACTAGAGCTTATCATAAAGCAGGTAACAAACACACCTCAGGTCAAACAAGGAGACCAGAAAGTAAAAACTTCCAAACAGGAAGGGGACTGGAGACTAGCAAGCTAAGAAAGGACAAAAACAGACGATACAGATGCATTGTTATGGTGAGTATACAAAACTTTTGTATCTGATGCTGTCTTTTTCATCTGATCTTCAACGAACGGGACAGAGTCCCCAGCTAGAGACACCCAAACCACTGTTCCACAAAACATTCAATTGTCCAAGATGCACTTGAATTGGGTTAGGGTGGAACTCTGCTTCACATGGATGGGGAGCCTGTTTCATAGTCTCAGATACATACCTCTCTCTCCAGCAGGTCCTATTTCTATCACAGGCACGGTTCAAGTCTTTGGAATGGGTAATTCTGGTACTGTTTGTTTTGTGGATATGCAGAAGGTCCAGAGTGGGGGTCTGACAATGCCCTGTATGCCAGGCATAGATCTCCCCTCAAAAGCATGTAGGAAACAGAATACAACGATAGGGCTTTGAGAAGATCAACATAGGACATATTACTTACGCTATGTATTCTTTTAGTGAGGAACCTCTGTGGACGTTCCAGTTGTTGGATATGCCTGGTTAGGTACATACCAAAGGGGGCACTGTACTCAATGACAGGTCTGATGAATGCTGAATACAGTGGAACAATGACTTCCTTGGACTTGGATGCCATAGTTTTATTTATAAGTTGCGCAACATAGAAAGATTTCCTCACTGCTGTGGACACATGATGATCAAAGGTTAGATTATCTGTGTGTCCCCAAGTCCCAGACTACTGGGTCAACTCTAATGGGTGTGTTGTCAATGTGACTGTTACCAGGGATGGATGACTTCCCTAAGGATACTATTATGCATTTCTTGGTATTTAGTTTTAGCCCATGGCTCTGACACCATCTGTGTCAGTGTGATATTCAATGACATCTCCTAATTTGCAATCTGCAGATTTAGTCAGCCAGAGACCACATACATTGGTCTTGACTTCTGAGAAGTAAATAATCAAAAAGTAGCAGTCCAAGGACTGATCCCCGAGGGACTCCACTTGTGACTAGCCTCTTTGAATAGGTAGACTCCCCACTTCTAACTTCCTGGGTCGTGTCCGTGAGCCAAGTGGCTATCCACCTGCTGACATATGTGTTTGTACTTTGGGTATTGTGTCAAATGCCTTGGCCAGGTCAAGGTAGGCAGTGTGAACGATTTTGCCCTCATCCATTGCTTTGGTGACCTTCGTGAAGTCCACCAGGTTGAGTAGGCATGATCTGCCCTCGATGAAACCAAATTGGGTTGAGTCCAGTGTCTGGAGGTTTACTATATCTCTATTGATCATTTCCATGATCATTCTTTCCATAGCTTTACATACAAGACTAGCGAGACTTATGGGTCTGTAATTTCCAGGGTCTGTAGATGACTCACCTTTGTGCAGAGACTACTGTTGCCTTTCTCCATTTATAAGGCATGAAGCCTGTTTGGAGGCTACAGTTAAATGGTAATTCCAGAGGCCCTGACAGGTCATGTTTCATGCTATTTAGAAGGCATCCTGGAATATTGTCTGGGTCCATTGATGCAGTGTTCTTGGTCAGAGAGAGCATTAAGGACCTGTTCCCTAGTGACAGTAGGGGGAATTGTATTTGATATTTCCCAAGGGAAGGTTGTTGGGGAGAGTAAAGTTGGAGCAGAATTTATCACCCAGGAGGTTTGCTATATCTTCTGGCTCAATATAGGTGGCTCCATTTACATTGAGCTCTGCACACAATTGTGTATTGCCTCTGGGTGCTGCACCTCCTAATTTTTCCCATGATTTTCCACCTCCTGTTACACATCCGATTGATTTTGTGATTCCACCAGGGTGGCTTGTTTTTTGTTAGTTCTGTACTTCTTCCAAGTGGGTACAGCTGCCTCTATGCAGCTATTAACATGCTTGCACAGAGTTTCTGTGAACAGTTCTGCATATGCACAAGTGTTTTTCAGGGTTTGTAATGGCTTGAAATTTTACCAGGTTCACACTTAATAGCAGGAGGTTAGCCTCAGAAAGTTCCTGAATATTCCCAGTTTAGCTGGGGATCCAGGTGTTATTTTTACTTCAAAGGAGACCACTTTGTGGTCTGACCTTACCAGGGAAGCCATTACAGTAGGGGATGTGCAGCACTCTCTCATATTAGTGAGGACCAGATCCAGTATGTCTGCACCCCTGGCTGGTGTACTATCTGATCCAGGGAGTTTGTTTACAAAATCCACAAATTTCTGTGCATGTACATTTGATGTCATATAGGATTCCCAGTTAATAGTGGAGTAATTAAAGTCACCCATGAATATAGTATTGGGTTGGATGGTTGGCGTTTCTAACAAGTTTAAATACATGGTATGGGTTTCCTGGGTCATAGAGGGGGACCTATAGCTTGCAAGGAAGTGGTATTGGATTTTTCCTATGATGATTTGAACATACAGCAGCTCAAGTGCATTGTCCTGTTTGACCAGCCTTGAGGTACATTTATTTTTGATGTAAACAGAGACCCCTCCACCTTTAGTCCCTGTCTGTGAAGTACCAGAAAGCAGAGGATGTTGCCACAGATCTGGTAGAAAGAGCCTTATGGGGTTTAGGGAGTGTCAATCCTCTCACAGGCAAAAGATACCCAGTGAGCTACCTGGCTAAAGTCAGCTTTGAAACAGATTTGCCCAACTTCGCTTTGGAAAAGGAAACAGCCGGTCAGATTTTCTGAAATCTTTTGTTCTCTGGCGACAGAATCTAAGCAGTATATGAACATCCAAAAGGTGCAGCATGTACTCTCCTTTGCTGGAAAAATTTAGAAAGAAAACAGGAAGGCTGATGGACTGATTTATAGCAGTTTCTAAAGCCACCTTAGGTTATAAAGGAAGGATTAGTATGGACAGACACTCTTTCCTTGTGAAAGATCAGACACGATGGCTTAGTAGAGAGCCTGGAGTTCTGATACCCATCTGGCCAATGTGATTGCAGCTAGCAAGTCCACCTTGGCAGCTGGTTCAAAGGAGGGCTGAGTCGCAGCTTGAAGTATTGTTAAATCCCATGGAGGAGAAGGATTCTTAAGGGATCAGAGTAAAAAGGTACCTTGGAGTAAAATTTTACATAATCTGGATGATGCCAGGGAACATCTCACAAAAATTCAAGATGGCTGCAAGTTGGATTTTTATAGTAGAAAAACTAGCTCCACTCCTAAAAGCGGAAGAAAAAGTCTAGGATAGCTGGAATAGGTGCTGAAAAGGGACCCAATTCTCTATGGACAGTCCAAAGATCATCTTTTCCTTTTGCTCTTGTATACCTTCCAAATAGAATCCTGAGAGAGTATGTCAAATCTGGAAAGAAGATCTGGACTATTTAACCATCAGTGAAAGTGAAGAAACCATGCAGTCAATCTGGCTGAATGTCTTGATGAGTCATCCCTGATTGATAGAGAGAGAGAAGATTCTGGGTTCGAGCCAACATCCAAGATTGGGTACACTAGATGAGGTTACAGGAAGGAAAGTACATTTGTGTACACTTACCATAAATGTAGATGTTAAGAGCGTCTTCACTGTTGCAGTCCTGATACTTATGAGATTTCCTGCTTCAGAAATCCTTGGTTAGCCCAACTACCACAGTAAAAGACTCCCTCCTCCCTGGGCTGGACCTACCTGACCCCAGTATGGTTGGGTATAAAGGGAGTCAGCCGAAGCCATGACATCAGTTTTTGTCCCTAGAAGGCAGGAGACCCATAGATGAATCTTAAGCAAGGGACCAGGTTAGAGAAAGGGGGCTTGTATGCCATCTCTGCAGAGGGTCCTCTAAACGATGACAGAGAGAAAAGCTGTTAGGAGAATAAAGGGGATGGAGAAGGGAAAGAAGACTACAACAGTGAATACACCAACAGCTACATTTAAGGTAAGTGTACACAACTGTACTATGTTCGTAATGCTGGACTGTTGCAGTCCTAACTTATGGGATGACTTCCAAAGCTGAGATGAGGGTGGAAGGTGCCTTAATGGGAAGAGAGGATGTCCTGCAAGATGGCTGTGGCAAATCCTGCTCTGGACTTTAAGGATGACTGGTGGTAGTGCTTAGTAGAGGTATACACCAATGACCACGTTAGTTGCTTCCAAAATGTGTTTGGTAGGTGCTCCCCTCAGGAAAGCAGTGGGGGTAGAAGTGGCCCAAGTTGAATGGGTTCCAACAGATTCAGTGGGATTTTTGCAGTGGTAGGTTAACAAAAGGAAATACAGTAGGAAATCCACTTGGAGATAGTTTGCTTGTTTTCCTTCAGAGCTCACAGCAAAGGAAACAGTTCTGACTTTTTGAAAGTTTTAGTCCCGTCAAAGTAGTAGCAAAGCTGCCTGCGTACATCCAAGGAGTGAAGGATTCTTTCCTCTTGGTTCTGTGGCTTAGGGAAAAAATGCAAGTGTATGACTTGGTTCAGGAAAGTGTTTATGACCACCTTGGGCATAAAGGCTGGATTAGTTGAGTGAAACTCTGTCTGGGTGAAAGATAAGAAAGAGTTCCACTGCAATGAGGGCTTGCAGCTCAAAGACCCTCCCCTCTGAGGTGATGGCCAGTAAAAGGGCAGTCTTCCAAGTCAAGAATTTTAAATCAGCTGAAGCAGCTGATTAGAAGTGGGGTAAGGTCAATTTTTCTAAAACAAAGTTTAGGTCCCACGGAGGGGTGGGCTGCCTCCTGGAAGGTCTAACATGCAACACTCCCCTAAGGAACTGCTTCATTACAGGACAGGAAAAGATAGAAGGAAGAGTAGGGATGTGGGCAGAAATGGCATTAAGTTTGAATCTTAATGGATGAGAAGGATATACTTAGTCCACCAAGATAGCCAGGTACTCCAAAATGGCTGAAATGTTGGTTGAGACCAGATTGCGCCCTTGTTGCTGACACCAAATAGAGTATCTTTTTCCAGTATGCTTTCCTAGTAATGGGTGTTCTAGATTATCTGTTAATACTAAGCACCTGACTACTCAGAGACTGCTCAGGGTAGAATTTTGATGAATTATCCAGGCAGAGAGTTTGAGTCCGCAAGTTGGGGTGCACAAACTTTCCCTTTGCCTGAGTCAGCATATCTACTCTCTATGGTAACTGCAAAGGTTTTTCTCTGGTCAAAATCTGTTAGCAAGGGGTGTCAGTGCTGCCTGGACCAGTCTGGAGCTATCAGGATGACCCTCTGTCTTTCTTCCATGATTTTTAGGAGGACTCTTGCAAGGAGAGAGAAGGGAGAAAATGCATAAAGAAATAGGTGGTTTCAGAGGTAGGAGAAGGCATCTGTTCTCCAGGATGTGTGGAGTTTGCTACTGGAACAGAATCTTTTTAACTGAGCATTTTTGGTGGCAAAGATCTATTTGAGGGGATCCCCATTTCTGGACTATGCTGAGAAATGTTTCCCAATGCAGCTGCCAATCGCGGGGATCCATTAAGTGTCTGCAGAGACTATCCGAGCCCCAGGAAGGTACTGACCATCAGGTGGAACCCCATAGCATTGGCTGTCTCCCAGATCAGCTCTGCTAGCTGGCAGAGAGTGTAGAGTGCATGCCCCTTTATGTAACACGACTGTTGTGGTGTCTGTTTTGATAAGTAGAACCCCTGGTTTCCAGTGTTCATTAGGGCTACCATGCCCTTCTGTACTGCCATCAATTCCTTCCAGTTAATCTGCTTGTATCTGAACTGCTCTTCCCATTTGCCCTGCAAAACGAAGTGTTGGAAATGGGCTCCCCAGGCTGTGTCTGAGGCATCCGTGATTAAAATTTGGTCCTGAGGGGAGACCCTGGTTCTGTGCACATGCTTGTGCCTACCATGCCAATTCCTCAGTGAGGCAGTTAATTAGGTGGATTTCGGTTGACAGGGACAGAGTGCTGGCACCACAGGTTCATGAGGTACCAATTAAGTTTCCTCATGTGTAGCCTGGCAAGAGGGATCATTAGTATACAGGATGCCATGTAGCCCAGTGCTCTGAGGAATTCCCTGGCGGAGAGGCATTGCTTCTGCATAATGTTCTGAAAGTACTGGGTTAAGAAGGAAGTCTTGTCTGATGGGAGGAAGGCCTTCTGGAGGGAGGGAATCCAGTAGAGCCCCCAGGAAAACTATCCTGGTGGAAGGCTTTGTGCTGGATTTGCTGAGGTTTATGTTGAACCCTAGGGAAGAGAGTAGGGTACGGGTGAAGACCAGATCCTTGAGAAGCCTAGAATGACTAGAGGCCTGAATGAGGCAGTCATCCAGATACGGGTAAATCTGGATGCCTCTTGTTCTGCATAAGACTATCACAAGGGCCAGACATTTGAAGACCCCAGGAGAAGTAGACAAGCCAAAGGGAAGGGCAGAGAATTGTTAGTGACTGGTACCTGCTCTGAAGCAAAGAAAACTTCTGCAGGATTCTTCTATAAGCGATGTGCAAGTAGGCATCTTTCAGGTCCAAGGTGACCATTACAGCCTAAAGGTGTGATCATGGGAAGAAGAGTAAGCATTTTGAATTTTGGGATTAGGAGGGACTGTTGGACAGATCCAGGACAGGGTACAAACAGACTTCTTTCCTGGGGACCATGAATAGCCTGGAGTAATACCTTCTTCCTATTTGGTGATCTGGTATTGGTTCCACAGAGCCTTGAGAGAACAGGTTGCGAATTTGAGAAATGGCCTCTGCCCTTTGGTTTTGTGGCACATCGTGGTACCCTGAGAATCTTAACGGTTCTTTTGAAAGTGAGCTTGTAAATGTTTGACATTACTTCCAGAACCCATTTGTCGGAGGTGATGACGGCCCAGTTTTCCTTGAAGAGGGAAAAGTCTTCCTCCTATCTTGCCCAGGGTTGGGGGGGGGGGGGCACATTCGATCTCTGCTAGGGCCCTGTGGCCTAGAACTACCTGGCCTGAGTGTTTGAGGACCACTGCCTTGTCCTCTGATTGCTGTTGCTGCCTATGAGGCCTTTCCCTTTGGATTTTCCTCTGACTGGGTTTTGATTGGGAGGGAAAGGACCAATGCTTACTGGGAAAATTACTGCTGAACCTAGGTGGCTGGACTTGGAAGTCTGACCATTTGCATGGATTTTGCTTTATCCTCCATCTTTAGCACAGCCACAGCCTTTGGTCCAAAATGGGAGTCCTTATCCAGGAGCGAGTCTAGATTTGACATGCTCTGGTAATATGTCCCCTACGACTAGAATACTTCTTGATCACCCAGCCAGAAACAGCTTGAACAGATGCCTCTAGGGCATCATATCTGCAGTAAGAAGAGTGCCTAGCTACCTGAGAACTGGAATGGCAGAGATCCTGGAATTTTTTTTGTCCTCCAGGGAGGACATCTTTTGCTTCATTTTTTCCAAAATAGTCTGCTGGTATATCATATGGAATTGGCAACTGAGGGTCCTCATGGCCAGGGTAGATTAAGTGTAACAATCAAATTAAAGGTGGTATTTGCACACAAATCAACTAAAAGCATAAACCAAAGTGCAAACAGCAAAGGAAGGAATCCAGTTACCATCCGAAACCAACAATATTGGAATCAACTTTATTTGAAACAAAATCCACGTGCAGTTTAAAACAAACGCGTTGAGAATGAACCACAGCGTTTTCGTCTTCTTACATAGACTTCCTCAGAGGAGGAGTAGTATGTTTTCTGATGTAACTAATGATACATATATAATAGTTTTTACAAAACAAGGAAGTATGTTCATGCCCGTTTCACAATGGATTGTGTGAACATTTTTAAAAGTATGTGAAAATGAAATTGACACATTTTATGTCTCGACATAGACCAGGGCACTTTAATTTGAGTTTGAGAGAGAAACAAGCTTTAAAAGATCTTATAGCTGATAAAGATATAATAAAACCTGCTGATAAAGGAGGTGCAATATGTAGAAATCAAGAATAACATGTTGACAGATGAGGCTACATACACAAGTTTAAAGCTGAAAAGGCTCAAAGAAATTATTAATGATGTAAAAAATGATCATTTAGACTTATTTGACAAGCATTATTTCTAAAGATTTATATAATTTTATAGTTGAGCATCCCAAAATTCCTATAATTTCAGGCTTACCTAAAATACACAAGTCTGAAGTCAATCCTCCGTTAAGACATATAGTTAAATGGTTCAGGTTGGATTACTGAAAAATTCTAAATGGATGGAAGGGCAACTCAGACCCATAGTGAATAAAGCTGTTACTGTCTTGAGGGATTCTGCACATTTCTTGGAACAGTTAAGTGAATATATGGAGACTAGTGATACAAGCTTGGGTTTTATTTTAGTGACCCTGGATGTACATAGTCTTTTCACAGTAACTCCCAATGATGTAGGACCAGACTATATACGTGACTAATGCAAAAACAGCACTTATGGATAGATCCAGTATGGAACGTATATGTAAGTTAATGAGCGCCATATTATATAACAACATTTTTGTTTTTGAAGAGAAATGTATTTACAATGCTGAAGTGTAGCCATGGGCACACCCTGCGAGAACAGTTACGCTAATTTGGTCCTGGGTGAGTGGGAGATTAAATACATTCTAAAGGACAGGAATCCATGGCTAACCTATATAGGTCGATATCATAGATTCGTAGACAATGTGTTTTGTGGAAAGGGGATGGACAACAATTAAATGCCTTTGTTAGTTATTCAGAAACAACTAAGTTTTTAAGATTTACTATGCACTCATCTTCAGTATCTATAGAATTTCTGGATATTTTAATGAAGGGAAGCTACATATTACTTTACACCATAAACCCTGCTGGAAAAATACCCTACTAGAAAGAGGAAGTATGCACCCACAATATATTTTTAAAAACATTATGAATAATCAGTTATTGAGAACATCTAGACTTTGCAGTCAGAACAATGACTTTTTACATCAGTTGGAAAAGACACAGACTGGGACTATAGGACTAAAGATGTTAGAAGGGTGACCGAATAAGTTAGATCTATGAGGAATGGGAAAGGCAAACCTTGGTATACTAGAAATACCAGGGAAGTAATAGCGGTTTACAGAGCTAGAATACAGTTTACATTTAGTATGGATTTTAAATACATTAAAGATATAATACAGTACAATTGGAAATTACTACTGTCTGATGACAGAATTAGGAACATAGTGGGTGAGGTACTGAACTTCAGCTATTAAAAACATCATAACTTAAAAAGTTTGTGTCATAGGAATATGCATGGCAACTTAGGCAGATTATATAGCAATAAGCTTGGCACATATATCCATGCAATAGATACAAAGCATGTAAATATATTTATACATCCCATTATATACTCATACATATTATGCATGTTTAAATATGTGATTTTATTTAGCTACTTGCACACAATGTATGTGCTTTTATATTGGTAAAAACAATAGGATGTTAAAGGAACATTTTACAACACACAGGTGATGTACGCAAGAACGTACAAAGAAGTGCAACAGCACAACATATTAATACTTATCCATGACATGGTTTTAAGTTTATGGTCTTGGATGTGGATACTCCCACCCTTAGCGATGGTGATATATAATGAATGCTACTGAGGTTAAAGAAACACACTGGATAGTTGATTTGAGGGCAAATATTCCACCAAGTCTAAATGGTTTTATACATTTAAAATCTATTCTAAAAGCCAGGAGAAGACAATTATTTTATTAATTATTTGAATTGATGTAATTTGATTGGTCAGGTGTATGTACTCAAGTGCTTACTGTTTTACTTCTGTGTATTGATCTGAAGGAGACATCTCCAAAGTGCTCATCTTTGTATTTTAGTAAATACATGTGCTTTGCTGTGGTGGTCCCATTGTTTTTCCTGATAACCATTTATCTTTCTCTACTGTGGGACTGGTAAACTCCTTGCTGTTGCTTGTTTGTTAGATTACCTTCTTTAAAATGGATAGCAAAAAATCAAGTACAGCAGAAAAAGGGCCATCATCATTTTTCAAACCCAAAGGAGAATATTTACCAAAAAGGTTTATAAGAACAAGTGGCAGTGTCTTTTTACAAGGATAAAATAATGGTATGCACTGGAGAAGAAAGCCTGGGCTGTTTAACCATTATTGGAAGTAGAGAAACCATGCTGTTAAGCTTGAGGGCATGAATATAGAGATATTGATTCCTGACTGGTGTGAGGGGATCTGGAAATGGTTCCAGTATCCATGGATGATAACCAAGGTGAGACCATAGGAAGGGGGAACCATACCTGCCAAGGCCAGAAGGGGGCAATGAGAATGACTGATCTCCAAACGGTTTGCTTTCTGTAGAATTTTGGGAATCAAGGGAAGTGGGGGGATAAGCATAAAGGAGACTGGAGGGCCAAATGTGGACTACAAGATTTCTCTGAGACTCTCCCCAATGAGGGTAAGGGCAAAATACCTCCAGCGGCACTTCTTGTGGGGGGGGGGGGCAACAGTTTGTAGCAAAGCTGGCCCCAACTATGAAAAATTTCTTTCACCACAGACAGAGAGAACTTGTGTAGTATCAACCTGGACCTGCTTAATTTGTCAGGTAAATTAATTTTCCCCAGTATGTGCACTGCAACTAGAAAGTGGTTTGAGGAGATTGCCCATTCCCACACACTCTTGGCCTCTCTGCAGAGAGGGCAAGATCAATTTCCCCTTTTTTGTTGATGGACCAGAAAACAGACATGTCAGTCTAAACTGCAACAAACCCTAGAGGAAGAGAATCATGAAATGTCTGCAATGCCAACAGGACTGTTCCCACCTCTATTACACCAATATGCAGACTATTTTTCCTTTGGGGGGGGAGGGGGGACATACCTTGGATCATCCTTCCCACGAATTGCCCCCCACTCCAGTTGGGAGGCATATGTAGTACTTTGGCTATTGGGGGCAGTAAAAAAGTTGGCTCAGATGAATGTCAGACAATCCACCAGTGGATGTGTCATTTGCAAAATGGAGTAAGACTGACTGGAAAGTCTAGGTGTTGTTGAAGAATGGATCACTGAACAGCTAGAGTCAACTGAAGAACACGCATAAAGTATCATGTCAAGGGAAGCAATACAATGGTTGCTGCCATGGATGGTAGAGCTTGAAGAAGTAACCTAGCTGAAGGAGATGGATGGAAGACTGACAGAATTGAGACCACAGCGTGGATATATGATGAATTGGTAGTGATGCTATTTGTGTTGCTGTGTCCAGATGTGCACCAATGAACTCCAGGCTCTGAAATGGTGTCAAGTTTGATTTGCAATAAAAAGAAGTTATGTACTCACCATAACATTCCATCTGAGCAGTTGTACTTAATTTGTCTTCAACCTGTGGGTATTCAGATCCGGACTTGATCCGATATGGCCGCTTCAGCATCTGATCCGAGCTCCAATACCCATAATACCCTTCCCATCTCCTTCCTTCCCTCACATCAAGTTTGCTGCACCCTACTAGAAGCCCGACCCAATAGGACCTTACCACAACAGGTTATTCTCCAACCTAACAAGCATAAAAGTACAGTTGTGTACACTTGCCATAAATGTAGATGTTAGAGTGTATTCACTGTTGCAGTCATTACATTTGGGTTATCGGCTTGCAGTAGCCCTCAGTCGGCCTGATTAACAAAGTCTTGGGTCCTGCGCCGGTTGCTGTCCCTTCTTCCATGACGTCAGGTAGTCAGGGGTATAAAACATGCAGCCGACACCATTACATCAGTTTTTCTTGCCCCAGATGTCAGGTGCCCCCTAATGGGAAGCAATTAAATTATAATAAAAGGATATACCTCCAACAAAAAAGCAAATACACCAAAAGGCTTTTTGAGCATAGTAAGTGAGAGGTATAGCCAAAAGTAGTAAGTGTACACAATTGTACTATGTTCTTTGTGTTTCACTGTTGCAGTCATTACATTTGGGTAGATTCCCAAAGCTAAGGTTGGGTGGAGGAATTTAAATAGAATTGGGACCAGCTATAAGGCCCTGCAAGACTGGAGGCGTAAAACCAGCTCTGGATATAGAGAAAAAAGGCAAATGATAATGCTTGGTGAAAGTATGTACAGAACTCCAGGTAGCAGCTTCTAGGATGTCCCTTGTAGGGACACCGCTGAGAAAGGCTGTAGAGGTAGATGCAGCTCTGGTTGAATGGGGTCTGATGCCCTGGGGGACGGGTTTTCCATGGTGCTTATAGCAGAAAGGAATGCAGTGGCCTATCCATTTTGAAATGTCTTGCTTTGAAATAGCTTTCCTCTGTCCCTTGCAGCAAATGCCACCAGCAGCTGTTCAGATTTCCTTTGAGGTTTAGTCCAAGTAGAATCTAAGTAGTCTCTGCACATTTAAGGAGTGCAGTATCCATTCCCCTTTGTTCTGTGGGTTAGGAAAGAAGGTAGGCAAATGAATGGACTGATTAAGAGCCACACTGGATACCACCTAGGGCATGAAGGAGGGATTGGTTCCGAGGGACACCCTGTCTGCATGAAAGATGATGAAAGGCCCCACTGCCATAAGGGCCTGTAATTCAGACACCTGTCTTGCAGAAGTGATTTCTAAAAGGAAAGCTGTTTTCCAGGAAAGGAATTTTAAATCTGCAGCAGCAGCTGGCTTGAAAAGCGGAAGAGTGAGTTTCTCCAAGACAATGTTAAAATCCCAGGCAGGAGTTTGCGCTCTCCTGGGTGGCCTTAAATTTTTAGCCCCTCTGAGGAACTGCTTGAGCAGG
>NC_056728.1:1724417495-1724440604 GCF_019279795.1 Protopterus annectens
CACAAGCACAGCACACACTTCACTTGCAGATAAAGACAGTACACACAAAACACATGCCATTGTCTCGCCAAGTAAGCCATTTAGGTGCAACACAAAACCAAATGTACTAGTCATAGGTGATTCTATCGTGGACACATTGATGTGCCACTCACGTGGCTGGATAAGAAAGGTCACAGTTAGCTGTGCCTGGATCCAGGATCTGGAACATCACACATGCACTTAAGTCTCTCAGCAGCAAATACCGTTAGGACTGTCATAGTACATGTTGGTGTGAACGACTTGATACATACCTCTCTGGACTACATGAAGACATGACACGCAGTTCTGTGCGTGTCCCAAGCAGGTATATCCCTAGCCTTAAGCAGTATTCTACTCTCACCTAGGATGATGCCGTAACACAAGCAAGATAATGAACTTCAACTGGCTTAGTTTCTGGTGTCATTCTAAGGGGATCCAGTTCCTGTCAGCCTGGGATGATATGGTTGATGGACCTCGATGCTTTGCCAGAGACCATCTTCATCTGTCAACCCTAGGAATTGGTCTTCTAGCAAAGGCTCTTGGCCTCCCTCAGTGCTTTTTTCAGGCAATGTCACAAGCACACTTCTGACAAATTATTCCTAAAAAAACATCAGGGTCATGCTGCTAAATTGCTAGGAGTTCTAAACCTAAAACTGCACTTGTTGGAAACTGCCCTCACCTTGGAGAAAGCTGATGTCTGTGCTGTCACAGAAACCTGGTTCAAGGCTGCAGAAAGCATCCTGGCCATATTGTCCGCTCACTCAGACCATCAAATAACAGGAAATTCAGAAGGCGTATCAAATTTTTTAGACAAATACCACCTCCAGATTGTAAGACTACACGAGTACCTCAAAAGTACAACTCTCTGTAGGTAAAACTCCTCTCAATTATCACCAGTTGTAGGACCCCCTCCATGAACCAGGACTCCCACAATGCCTAACTAGACCTCCTGGAGTCCCTCAATATACCACACACCCCAGTTTTGGGAGACTTCAATTACCCATCAATAAATTGGTCTTACTACACCTTTATCAACACACCTGCACAGAGATTCTTGAACTCTGTAAATTCTAATAACCTGGACCCACTAAGGGGTTCAAATATTCTGGATCTAGTACTTACGAACATGAGTGATCACTGCACCATCCCAGGTATACAGTCATCCCTAGTGAGCTACAGACAACACGACTCAGAACCAAACCACAAAGCTGTAAATCAAAATACCAGTCCAAGTGTTAGAAACCACACCACTTTTATAAAAAAAGATTTCAATTAATTAACACTATTGAGATCTGACCACAGGTCAGTCATACTAGAAGTAACAATATCATCACACCCTCCCCCAGCTGGAACTAGACTAAAAAGTTTCTCCAAAGCAAACTATAATCTGTTATGCGACAATATTATTAGTTTCATAGCCCCTGCCCCTAGTGATGGCAATGACAAGTATACAGAGGTTTATACCAAAACCTTGCATAAGCACCTTCACAGCTGCATCAACTCAGCTGTACCAGACAGGATAAAATTAAGTTCCTCATGGAACAACCAACCTGCTTGGACATCAGCCATTAATGGGCTACATAACAGGAGGAAAAACAGCTGTCTAAAAGCAGCAGGAAACTGTCCCCAAACTCAAACGACTCCCTCCTCAGCCTAAATAAGCAAATGAAACATCTAGTGAAAAAGTCCAAAGCGGATTACCAATCTAAATTGGCCATTCTAGCCAAGGGTAACCATAAGGCATTCTTTGGGTACATCCACAACCTCAAAGGAAAATCCCAGACTTGCACAGAACTATAAATGGCACAACATACACTGAACCTGGCGATATTGCTAACCTGCTGGCAGATAAGTTCAACGACACCTCTCCTGTCTTCACCCAATATACCACAAGACATCTCTCCTACATGACTTCTCCAGGAATTACTAAGGAACAGGTCCTTAATGCTCTTTCCAAGACTAAAATGATGGCCTCTGTGGGACCAATCATCCCTGGCTGTGTCCTAAATTGCTTGAAGCAAGGGTTAGCTGTACCTCTGAGTACCTTCGGTAAACAAAGTTATGTACTTACCATAACTTGGCATCTGTGTTATCCTGTTTCATTATTCTTCACAACTGGGTCTTGTATCCGACCAGGCACTAAACAAGACAGATCCAGGGCTCGAGCTCCTCCCTCTCCCATAATCACCTTCTGCACTAACCCTCAGATCAAGTTTGCTGTAGTTACCCCATAGAATATATACCTGAAACATTAAGCAAGGGAATTAGCCCAGGAGCCTAATTACTCCAGCTTCCTCAGCCACACACCCCCCCCCCCCGAGCATGGATGAGGGAAGGTGGGTGGAAGTGAGGAATAATGGAAATAGGATAACACAGATACCAAGTTGTTAAGTACATAACTGTTGGTCTGATGTTATCCATTTCATTATTCCTCATGACTGGGTCAGAATCCCCAGCTACAGTACTATCCTGGGTGGCCCTGTGGAAGGATGTCCTGAGCACCGTGGAACCAACAGATGCTCTGTTTCTGGAGACTACATCCAATTTGCAATGAGAAACGAAGGTGCGAGGAGTGGACCAAGTGGCTGCAGCACAAATGTCATCTACAGACATCTTATCAGAGGCAGCTGATGAGGTAGTTAACCTCATGAAAGTGAGCCCTAGGCAGTCGAGGAAACTAAGCCCCTGAGAGAATAAATGGTGGAAATACAGTTTGAAATCCATTTGGAAACTTACCTTCGACTACTTGGCCATGTTTGTTCAGGGAAATGGCTACAAACAATTTATCAGATTTTCTCAAAGCTTTAGTTCTGTGCAAGTAAAATTTTAACTGCCTGTGTACATAAAGTGTATGGAGGAGGCATTCACCTTTATTGGAATGATTCAGGAAAAAAAAAAAAAAAAAAAGACAGGTAGCTGAATAGACTTGGTTGATATTAGTTTCAGTGGCTACCTTAGGCATGTAAGAAGGATTAGTTCAAGGCCACTCTGTCTTTGTGAAAAATGATATATGGTGGCTTGGACAACAAAGCCTAAAACTCTGAGACCCTCTTTGCCAAAGTTACAGCCACAAGAAAGGTAGTCTTCCAGGAGAAGTACTTAATTTAATATCACAGAAAAGTCAACTCAAATGGTGCAAGTGACAGACTGCAACACCATAGTCGAATCCCAAAGAGAAGGGTCTTTAACAGTGAACCTAGGGAGAAATGCACCTTTCATGAAGGCCTTGCACATTCGAGGAAAAGGCAGGCTCCTTACTAACATGAAAATTGGAAATTACCACCAACTGCAGCTTCCTGGTAGAAAAACTGGCACCATCTTGAGAGAGATAAAAACAGAAGAATATCCAAAACTGGGGCAGAGAAGGGAGAGACTTCTTTCCACAGTCCTAAAGGAAAACAGTTTCCACTTACTGTTGTAGAGTTTGAGTCGACAGTTTGAGAGGCAAGAATAATTTTCTTAACAGGGGAAGCCAGCCTGGACTCTTAGTATCATGGGAAGTGGAAAAACCTGCGAACAAATGAAGTGATCAGAGGTTTGGGGTTTTCAGCTCTGAGGGATGAGAGAGGTGATCCAGTGTGGGATCTATCTAGTATTAATGGAGGATATTTCAGATACCACCATTAGAAGGGAAACCGCATCGGACGAGGCCAGAAAGAGGCAAGGAGGATCATGGGACACTTCAGTCTGTGGGCTTTCTGCAGTACCTTGGGAATCAATGTGGATCAGTAGATATGCATAAAGGAGACCTTGAGGACAATTGTGGACTAGAGCATCCCTAGGAGACTGCCCCTCTAGGAGGATCAGGGAATAGTACCTGCTGCATTAGTTGTTCACTGGGGATGCAGAGAGGTTGCAGCAAGGCTAGCCCCATTGGCCGAATATCTGAGACACCACTGATGGATACAGGAACCAAGATGGACCTGCAGAGTCTGTCTGCCAACATGTTGACTCCCCAAGTACGTGCACTGCAAGAAGAAAGGGAATGAAAAATAAATTGCCCAATCCAACACTCATGGCCTCTCTGCACAGCAGTTAAGAATGTGTTCCCCAGTGCTATTAATGTACCACACCACTGACATGTCTGTATTAACTGCAATTGTCCCCAGAGGAAGGCAATCCTGAAAGGCTTGCAACGTCAGGAAGACTGCTCTCATCTCTAGAATTTTTATGTGCAACTTTGTCTTTGTAGGGGATCATGTGCCTCAGACCATCCGGCCCTGAAAATCCCCCCCACACCCTAGCAGGGAAGCATCAGTGGTCACTGTGGCTGTGGGAGGTGAAAGCGAGAAAGATCTGATTCAGAAGAGGTCCTCTGAAAGAAGCCACCACTGAAGATGTCATCTGCAAATGGCTGCCAGTCATATTTGTATAAACACAGGATGACAGAATGGACCACTGAAATGCTAGCACCCACTGGAGTATTCGCATGTAATATCTCGCCAGTGGTACACGGAAGATAGCTGCTGACATGGACCCCAAAAGCCTTCAGAATGAGATACGTCTGTCGTGATGGGACCTCTAGAATTGCCTTGACCTGCTGCCTGAGTAAATCTACTCTGTGGGGTCAAAGCTGCATTTTCTGTCAATGCATTGATCTGGGTACCTACCAACGCCTGACTGTGCACCGGAGTTGGTTTTAATTTGGCAATACTGACCGTAATGCCTACCTCGTTAAAGGTGTCCAGAAAGGTACTGCTTTGCTAATATCAGCTAATGCCTTGTATTTGCCATAAGAAGCCAATCGTCAAGGTATGGAAAAACATGGAAACCCTTCAGTCTCAAGTTAGCTGCAACCATTAACAAGCATTTAGTAAACACTCCGGGAGGCTGTGGCAAGTCCAAAGGGCAGGACTCAGAGTAAAAAATGATAGTCACCCAGCTGGAAGTGAAGATGCCTCCTGGAGCACCTATCTTGATGTGATAGTACGCATCCTAGAGGTCTACGGAGCATATCCCACTTGTCCTTTTGGAAAAACGGCAGGACTGACTGATCAACTCACCATCCAGAACTCTGACTTCGACGAACAGACCCAACTTGCTGAGGTCTAAAAATACAGATGCAGGTCTCCCGTCTTTTAGCACCAACAAGTGAGAATTTCCAGATCCTCTTTGCCCTGCTAGGACATCCTGAATGGCTTTTTTTTTTCTAGACGTTTTAGAACTTCTTTGGGCCAGTTTCCTCTGTCCGAATGGCATGTCTGGGAGAATTCTCTTGGGACTTGGAGGTGGTTGAGAAAAGGGAATGTAACAACCTCTGGATATGATAAAGGGCTTACCGATCATTCGTTATGGCTGTCCAGGCATTTGGGTGCAATGAGAACGGACAGACTGCCTCCAGGGCAGGACAGTTGGACAACACCTCAGGGGCGCTGAAAAGGCTTTTCGAAGGTTCTCCGAGGTCCTGCAGACCCATTCTGCCTCTGGGGCGGTGTCTATCACTGAACACTGTTCCCCAGCCACTGGAAGAGAAATCCTCAGGAACATCCTGGAAGGAACCCTGCGACTTTTTGAACAAAAGTTTACCTCCCACTGGTTCTTTGAAAAACACCTCGGGGGGGGGGGGTAGAAAACTTGATCCGTACCACTGACGTCTTGCCTTCCTGCTCACTGCGGGTCAAAGGCTCCTTGACGGACTGTCCAAAAAGTGAGGAACCAAAGGAGGAATTCGTGAAAGACACCTTGAAGGATTCTACAAACCTGCACAACTGCATCTATGCAAGACACCTCAAAGCAATGCCTGCACATCCTGCTCAAGAGGTACCCTCACTAGCATTAGAAATTAACCTTGAATAGTTGGCAAGAGATGAGTGTGAACTGGAGAGAGACCTTTTTGAGGTCCTCCATAGAAAAATAACTCTGTCTGTTAGTTCAGCAATCGGGTCTCTTTTGTAGGCAGGTAAAGTGAGCCAAATAGTTACGAGCTTGCGAGCCAAACGTGGCTAAGGCACTGATGTGCATCCCGTGTCCATCACCTGAGACTCCCTGTTCGGGGGATGGACAGTGAAGCTCTGTTCAGCCAGCTCCTTTTTGGTGGCTGCAGCAACCACAATGGCATCAACTGGACCCACCTTTGTTCCAATACATCCTATCAGAAGGCAGACTCAATCTGGTCAGCCTTCTGGGTACTGGTTCTACATTGTCAAGTCTCTTCCATGCCCTGCGCAAAATAAGGTCTATGAGCTTGTCCACAGGAAGGACACCCAAGAAGTAGATGGGCCCATCCGGAAAGCTTTCAGAAACACAGATTCCTCCAAAGACGGGGGTTGGGAAGACCTCTGCCTTTGTGTTTCAACAGTTGAAAAATGTCTCCAAAGGAGGCATCATCTGGCAGAGACCTGGGGGACCCGCCACCCTCATCAAAATCTGTGTCCTCTGTAAGAGACTCCACGGGCGTGTCAAAGTGCCTCCTCTTATACTTTCTCTTCCATGGCACCTCTTGTGGGGGGCTCAGGAAAGGACTCTGAAGAGATAGGAACCCCCTGGGGGGTTAGATGCCACTTGAAAGCTACCTCGGGAGGACAGACTCTGGACAGGATGGCTTGGATGGACCCCGGTTGGGGTGGAGATGCTGCTCCAGACATGTAGAAAGTCCGTTCTACCACCCAAAATGATGAACGACTTGAGGAAACTCCTTCCCAAGTGGTTTCAGCTCCTGGGGATGAAGAGTAAGGAGTGGAACCAATCCCAACCTCAGGTATTGGCCCTCCAAACAGTACCGGCCCAGAGCTGTCCAGGGCTAAGGCCCCCAAGGGAAAGGGCTGATCTGATAAGCCCAGACCTCATCCCCTCCCCAGAGGCCCAGCTCCAACCTCTCTAAGCAGAGACCTGCTCTGATCCAAAGGCAATGGAATCGAGCCAGTCAGGTATCTTGACAGAGTCAGAAAAGCATGCATCCTCTGGACTTGTCAATGCCACCCCCCCTCAGGTGCACTGGGTCCTGGAATTCTGAAACGGGGAGAGTCGAAGAGGAGACTGCAACCTTGGGGCCAGGGATTTCACAGAGCCAGAGCAGGCTGGAGATGTCAGACTCCTCTCTCTCTGGGGCCTGAGGAAGCTCCTCATCATCATACTGTACATATCCGTAGGCAAAAGGTTCCTGGAGAATCCGGAAGAAGCAGAGGAATAGGTGGGCTTGGTCAGGGATCCAAGCCTGGATCCCGAAACAGACTTATGATGTCCACGATTTGAAGATGGTCTCCGAGGTCTAGCAGCCAACTGCTTCAGATCCCTGGTGGATCCCAAAGGGAAGAGCTCTCAAATAGTAATACTGGATCTGACACTTGCTGGACCACTTTCTTCGGATCCGAAGGAGCAGGTGGATCCAACAGGGACCCAACTCTAGTCAGATCCAAAGGCCTCCGCTCAGACTACCTTGGAACCTACCAATGGATCTGGAGAGGTCGAATCTGACATGGCCAAAGGCAGTTTCAGGTCCAGAGGGCCTGATGTAGCTGGGGACTTGTGACAAAGAGACCCCCTTGAACCATGCCCTTCAAAAGCAACTTGTTATGGTGGTCCTCCAGATCTAGAGGGTTGAATGTTGCACAGACTGTGCAGCCAGCCTCGAGGTGGTCAGCCCCCAAACAGGAGACGAACTTCTTGCCGGCGTTGGAATTAGGCATCTTACCCAAACAAGAAGTGCACCTCTTAAACCCTGTAGGTCTGTCCTTCTCAGACATATCGGCCAGCCACACAATTGGAAACACAAACCCCAAAGGCTAAACCACTAAGCAACTAACAACCAAAAAACTAAATATTAAGGGCAAGAACCCGTCCACAAAAAGACCCTAATCTAGGGGGATGGAGGTAGGTGTAATGGTTCAGGTGTTTGCCTCATAACGTAAGGTACAGGGTTTGACTCCCACCTTTGGGAAGGAAATTAGCTAGGCTTGCAATAGCCTACAAGGGCCTAGTAATTAACTATGAATCGATCCTTTAATGCCGTTCCCTACAGAACTGTACAGAAAAAAAGTGCCAAGAGCTAACTAGAGAGAAAAGGGGGAAGAGAACCACAAAACACACTAAAGTTAGAGATACACTAGCAATGGGAGGGTACAGAAAAAAAAACAAAAAAGAAAATTCAACTTATCTGATGAATACTTGAAAAAGCTATTACACAGCTCGACAGCCAAGGATCACATCAGTGCATAAACGTGGCAAAGACTGGAGGGTCAGAGTACAGAAGGGGATTATGGGAGAGGGAAGAGATCTAGCCTTGGATCTGTGTCTTGTGTAATGCCAGATCGGATCAGATATCTGATCCAAGACAGAGTCGTGAGGAATGAGATGAACAACATCAGATCCACTGGGTATGTTCCTGCAGATCGGAAAACGGTTACGGTCATCCCCTCCACAAAGGGGGTTCCTTCTGCCGACTCTGGGAATTATAGACCCACAAGTCTGACCAGCCTCATATGCAAGGCCATGGAGAGAATCATTATAGACCTCAACAAAAAGGATATAGAAGACCCCCAAACTATCCCAGTTTGGTTTTGTCAAAGGCAGACTGAGACAGTCAACAAAGCCCTGGATGGATGCAAAACAGTGCATACCTATTTAGACCTAGTGAAGGCCTTGGACACCATTCCCCAACTCTGGTATCATTGATAAAACGTACCCAACTGAATGTAAACCAGTATACTTGTCAGGTGGGTTGCAAACTGGCTCACCATTACAACACATTTAAAATGGGGGATTCTTCACCCACCTTCAGACCAGTAACCAGTGGAGTACCATAGGGCTTGGTGCTGTGGCCCCTTGTTTGGGATTTACTTTTCAGAAGTAGTACAGGCCAAAACAAAGAGCATGTGGCCAACAGATTACTGCAAACTGGGCGTGATCACTGAATCCTCTAGTGGCACTGACACCCTCCAAGAAGGTCTTACTCAAACCAACAATTTGTGCCAAAGTCATGGGCTCAAGTTAAATGCTAAAAAGTGCATCATCACCCCCCTCTGGCAAGGGAGAAGTCCCTGCAAAGTACCACATTAACACCACCACCTTAAGTACCCAATCCATGGCAAGAGATCTGTGCACATAGGCTGACAGCAACCTCTCCTTGGACTATCATCTTTCTACAGTGGTAAAGAAAGCCTTCTATGTTGCCCATCTGATCAATACGGGCAATGCCTCCAGAAAGAGGTTATAACCCCCCCGTACTCTCAGACCAATTAGAGAGTACAATGCACCCTTTGATATGTACCTCACCAGGCACCTCCAACAATTGGAAAGACCTCAGAGGTACCTTACAAAGAAAATTCATGGTGCCCAACGCTGACATACTAAAACTGCTCTCACTATACTCTGTCGTACAGACTACTCGGGGGTGATCTCTGCCTAGCCTATAGGGCAACCGTGGATCGAATCCTGATGGAAATGCTACACATTAGCAAGACAAATGGCACTGTGCACCAGCTCGTGACCTCAACATGAGAAGGAATATTAACAGGACATACTGGACAGTTGGGTTCATCTCAGAGGCTTCCCTACTCTGGAATAAGCTTTCAATCCTAGTAAAACAGAGCTCCTCACTAACCTTTTCAAGCGTAATCTGGATAATTAGATGGGGGAGTCATAAATTGACTCCTGGGGTTTCACCCATGTTCCTTCTGGGCAATGAGAGCAGGCATAGAGTCAAGTCTACTAATAGCACATGAAAAAACTTGGCTAGGTTTGTAAGGGTGTCAGGGCCATTAGCCTAGTAACTTCCTATTATCCTATGAACAAACAAAACTTTTCCATTTACTCCTGTAGCGTTTCCTAGTAGAAAGTTTCTGGGAAGATGAAGTATGAAATGGACAGGGAAAGACAGCATTGGTTGTCTAGCTATTAAAGGAATTGGAGACACCACACTGTTAGTTTAAGACGCAAGATATCCCCGTGAACTGTGCCCATCAGGTGAGACAGGAGGTCTGGAACTGAATCCAGAATACAAGGTGGATATACTAGATGAGGCCAAAGGAAGGGAAACAATCCGTCAAGGCCAGTAAGAGGAAATGAAGATGCCTTAGCTCTTCAACTGGTCTGCTTTCCGCAGTAATTTGGGAATTAAGGGAGTCTGAGGATAAGCATACAGAAGACCAGGGTGCCAATTGTGGAGAAGAGAATCCCTTGGTGATTCCCCCAGTGGGGGATAAGAGCAAAAAAGGTGCTGCACTTGTTTAGGGGAAGAGGCAAAAAGATTGCAGCAAGGCCAGTCCCACTGACTGAAAATCATATTCATCACTTTGCTGTTGAGACCACTTGTGAGGTAGTAAGATGGACCTGCTCATTTAATCTGCTATCATGTTGGACCCCCCCCCCCCAAGGTATGCGTTGCTATTAGAAAGCAGTTGGAAGACACTGCCCATTGCCACACTGAGTGCTTCTCGGCATAGGCGGTTCCCCTTGTTTGATGTACCAAAGTACCAACATACTGTCTGGATTGCAAATGTTTTAAGAGGGAGTATATGTCTTGGAATGTCTGCACTGCCAAAAGCACATCTCCAGAACACCAATATGCAAGTTGACCTCTTTGGGGGACCAAGTGCCTTGGACCGTTCTACCCAGGAAATGCCCCCACCCCCCATCTGGGAAGTGTCTGTAGTCACTATGGCCTTGAGCTGAGGGATGACAGACAGTTTTGTAATACTGGTTGCTACTGCATCCACCAATAGTATCTTTTGCTATTCTGGTCTTCACTGACATGGGTTGAGATAGTACTGACTACTGTATTGCTAGAATCCACTGCAGAATTCCCATGTGGAATCTTGCTAAAAGAACTAAAATTAATGCCACTGACACACTTCCCCTGGACTTGCAGAATCAATTGGGCTGAAATTCTTATACTGCAAATTATTCTTCTGACCTGCATCCTTATTTGCACTCTTGACAGTGAAAGAGCAGCTACCATAGATACTATGAACACTTTCTATGAATTCTAATGTCTTGGTTGGTTGTGAGACTTGTAATTTATGGTTATTCCAAGATACAAGTAAGTCTGTAGCACCTGATCTCATGCTATCAGTTTTAAGCCTGCTTGGGGAGGTAATCAGCCAGTCATCTAAATATGGAAACACCCAGAATCCTTGCAGTCTCAAGTGAGCTGATACCACTGCCATGCACTTGGCGAACACCTTGGGGGATGTGATGAGGCCAAAGATCAGTGCTCTGAACTGATGGTGACTGGCTCATAGCCGAAAAAGCAAGTACCTTCTGGATCGTCTGTTCATCTCTATGTGATGGATCTTGAGGATGCATACTATCAAGCACATCCAGTTGTTCTTGCTCAGAAAAGGTAGAATGGACTGAACTGTGACCATCTGGAACTTTGCATCTCAAACTGACTTGTTCAATACACTGAGATCCAAAACTGGTCTCTTGCCCAGTTTTCTATGGCACTAAAAAGAATTTTAAGTAAGTTCCAGATTCCATTTGGTCTGGTGGGACCTCTTGGATGACTTTTCTTAGCAGCTTTTGGATTTGTAGTTCTGCTGCTTTCCTCTGACTGGGTGGAACATCAGGAAATTCTCAACAATGGAGGTGGCAGGAAAAAGGGAATTGTATAACCTCTAGAAATAATTCTCTGCACCCACCTGTCTTGCTGTATCTAACCAGGCTGTCTGATGCAGAGGTAAGCAACCCCCGCCTGCCTCCACAGATGGACAATTGTGCCTACTTTCAAAAGAGCTGAAAGGGTCCATCAGAAAAGGAATTTCTAGACGCCTAGTTTTGCAGGCCTCCTCTGCCAAGGGGACATCGCCTTCCATTATAGCTCCCTCCTCTGCCTCTGGGGGAACTTTGTGTGTGTGTCCTGGAAAGGACCCTGGGACTTTCTGAACGGTATTTCTCAACCTCCCAGTTGACTCCGGGAAAAGATCCTTTGAAGGGTGAAAGAATGCACTCCCAACTACAAAGAGGGTCTTCTCCATCTTTCTCACACCTGGAGTGTGTGCCCCTCACTGTGGGGCCAAATAAAGATGTGCTGTCAAAAGGAGCATTAGCAAACAAGGACTTGAAGGGCTCTGCAAAAATCGCACAGCCGGATACAGGCATGCCTCCTGATGGAAATACCTGAACCTACAGTCCTTGAGGTACCTTCTGCAGCGTGCAAGATAAACCTCATGGACGAATTAGATATTGCTTGCAGGGTAGCCACCTTAGAAACTACTAAAGATTGAGCCTCAGCAGTTTCAGTTCCAGAAAGATTTCAATATCTCTACTCCCTCTGAAGTCTCAAAATGTGCCAGATAGTTCAGCAATCTGAGTGTAAAAATTGACGAAGCATAAACACGCTTCTCAAGTCCAAAAGTTCTTTTGTAGCTGCCGCCATAACCGTGGCATCTACTGGCACCCATTTACCCCAAGATTCCCTAACTACTGGTGGAGCCACAATCCAGTCAGACCTCTTGGCTCAACCATATCAGGTTCCTTCCACACCTGCCTAGAGATGAAAATCAATGAGCTCACCAGTGGGCGGAGTAATCCAGGAGGTAGACAGGACAGCTCCAAAGGCTTCCAGAAATACTGATTCCTCTGGAGAAGGATCCTGGGAAGACCAGCCACCCTTCTACTCAAGGATCTCAAAGTCTCCAAATGAGTTGTAGACTGATTTTGGGGACCCTCTACTTCATCAAAATCAGCATCCTCAGTGACAGACTCTTGAGAGTTTGAGTGCCTTCTTTTGCATTTTCTATTCCTAGGGACTTCAGTGGGGTGGTCTGGTGAGGTATCAGAAGAGATTAGAATAGCCTGATGGATAGTCTAGAAGCTTGGAGCTGGCTGTCCCTGTGGGGTAGAATGTTCAGGATCATGGTGCAAAGTCATCTGATAAGTAGAGGGTGGATCCGAGGGGGTAGGACCCATCTGATCTGCTGGAGAAGAGAACACACTCTTCACTACCTCAAAGGCAGATCACTCCACAGGGAAGGAAGGGAATGGAGCCAAGAAAGCATGCTTCTGGCTAGTCACCTCCCTCCACCCAGAGAACAATCTACCCGAGGTGGAGGTCGGAGCAGAGCTGCCCTGTGCGGAGGCTCCAAGGAGGAAGTGACAGCTCTGAGAACCTTGGAGTAGACTCCAACCTCCCAAATCAGACAGGAGTAAACTCCAACCTCCCAAATCAGACAGAAATACTTCAGCTCAGAGTGTCAGGGCTCAAAGGATGTCAGAGTTGGTGCACTCAGAACAGTATTTGGATCAGAAGATTGTGCTTTCTTTGGATATGAACCAAATGGGCCTAGAACGCTCAGATCAGAGGAGACAAAACAGCTTGGACTAGAGAAACAGCTGTAATGGGTGGAGTGGTAGATGATTAGACTTGACCCAAAGAGGTAGGAGCCCTAAGAACGCACATCTGAAACTGAGCCGTGAAGAATTTAATCATCCTCTCCACAACTGCTTCCGAGAGACTCTCGGAGGAACAAGAAGATGGTAGGGATGACGATTTGGAGCACCTCTCAAAAAAGGGGAAGGCACTCTGGATAAGACTGGATCCAGACGAGAATAAGTTGTCCTTGGTAAAAGTTTTCCATCCAAGGCTGTAGAATCCAGAACACTTCTGATCAGATCCAATGACTGTTGGACTGTGACTAATCTTGGATTTGATTTCTCTTTCTTCCTTTTAGGTTCCAAGGAAGAAGGTTTAGACCTTTATGTAGGGGCTCTAGCTTTGTGTTTGAGGGATTGAACCCCAGTAATGGCTTCAGAGAAGAAAGATGGCAACAAGCCTTTCAAAATCAATTTGTTTTACCTGTCAGCTAGCGCCTGGGGGGGGGGGGATTGAACCCACAACAGATACTGCAATCCTGTTACAAATGATTTGGGCCCAAGCCATATACACAAAGATAGTGGGCATAGGAATAAGGCAACTTGTGACCAAACTTAAAGGAGATTACTAGGCTAATGGCCCTGGGGCCCTTTCCAAAAGAGTTATCCCTAAAAAAGAAATCTCAATCAGCACCTGTTGCCTTTGTCAATAAAGGACACTGGTAATCCCTGGCACAAATTTGCAACTTCCCATCCACTCAAGGTTGCCCTTGAAGAGGGTCAGCAACATACTTTGACGTGTATGGGGAGACTATTCCAGAGATGGGGCAGCCTCTGGGAGACAAACCTGTTTCTCCAGCAGGTTTAGTCACATATGACTTGAGCCTTTCAATTGGATAATGCATGAGGAGTTAAGACTTACGGATATGGAGCATCTCTAGTAGAGCAGGGTCTGACATTGCCTTGTAGGCGAGATACAGATCACCTCTGAGCAATCTGTAGGATACAGAGCACAGTGATAGTGATTTGAGCCAATAGGATAGGTGTTGGAGGCCATGGAATCTCTTCGTGAGGTATTTCTGTGGCCTTTCCAGTTGGTGCACGTGTTTGGAGAGGTACATACCAAGTGGGGCGTTGTACTCTATTACTGGCCTAATGAGGGAAGGGTAGAGAGGTAATAACCTCTTTTCTGGATGCAATCCTTTTACTTATGAGATGAACCAAGTAAAAGGCTTTTCTGACCACTGCCAATACATGGTCAAATGTGAGTGATAAACCACAAAAAAAACAGCAAAAGCACCACACGTATAATAAAACAAAGTCCAAGGTACTCAGGAAAGACATCACCAGCACAGATCCAGTTGAAGCAGTTTTAATGAAGAGTTCTTCTTTCGGCTTTTTCCGGTTAGGGGTCGCCACAGCAGAACCCCGTTCCGCTAATGATTGGCAGTAGATTTTTACAGTGCCGAGGTGCCAGCTCGACAACCAACCTTGAACGAAGGTACGCCCATTCACGCATGTCTTTCGAAGGCCACTCTACCGTGAGGAGGACATGCAGACTCCACACAGAAGGCGCTCCAGCAGATAATCGAATGGGAGAACCTCTTGCTGTGAGGCGACAACGCTACCGCGGCTTCATCATAAATGCATACACTTTTAAACAGCATTTTCGTTTCTACCAAACAGACTTCATCAGACGTGGATGGCCAACTACAATAATGCTTTAATATCCTTCTATAAAACATGAATTAGCCAGTAAAATTCAACAAGTAGATAAAAAGCTAATCATAAAACTCATGAATATTCATGTCTTTATGGAGCTTCTAGACAAAGTAAAAAATTTACTTTAAAAATAAAAAACATTGTTAAAAAAATAAAGTCATTCTTAAAATAGTTCAAAATGTATAAAATGCACTAATTGACTTATTTAATCTTAAAATAAAAGATAGTCATAAAAACTTTCTTCATACATACAAGCTCGACATTTGTCGGATCATTCTAGGATCACATTGGCTTTCAATAAGGACACTAGTCATAAGATACGTTTTAGAGGTTATAATTGGACATTAAATCCATATCTATTAAATAAAGAAGATATAATAAAAGAAGTTCAAGAGTCCTTTAACCAACTACTAGCTAATCTTTCTGAACACCATCATCCGTCTGACATAGAATGGGCAACGACCAAAGCACAAATTAGAGGAATTTTTCTCCAAAAGGCTACTTATTACAAGAAATTACAAGTGAGAGACATACAAGAATTGGAAACTAAAATTAAATTACTGGATCAGGATCTAATTGGGAATTATAGTAAACAAACTGAAACTGAGTTATTAAAATGTCAGAAGGACCTTTTTTTTCTACAAAACAGTAAATTACCATTTTATGAACAGAAAATGCTGGTAAAATACACCAATCATATACAGACCCCTTCAAAAGCACTAGCGCGCATCATTAATCAATCGAAAATACCTTCTCAAATCTCTGAAATACACTTTAATAATAAAACATATACCAATACTGAAGACATTATGAAGGCATTTGAACTAATATTTTCTCAAGTCTATGGTGAACAGCAGGAATTAAATATAAATAAGAGTAATAATGATTTTCTGCAGAAAATTATCTTTCCGAAGATTGGTGATGAGCTTCATATGAACTTAGTCAAACCAATTTCTTCAAAGGAGATAACTGATGCAATTAAGAAGTTAAAGCCATATAAAGCTCCGGGACCGGATGGTTTGACCACGGAATTTTATAAAACTTTTAGTGATATATTGGGGAAAATACTTTCACAGGTATTTAACTATATAACTAATAATAAAATTAATGACCCGCACTTTAATGCTTCGAAAACTATTCTTATACTGAAAGAGAATGCCGATTTACAAAACCCAGATAACTATAGACCTATTTCACTTTTGAATATAGACATGAAAATTATGACATTGATTTTGGCTAATAGATTGAAGAAGGTAATTAACCTGATAATATCAGAGGAACAAGCCGGTTTTATAAATGGCAGACAAACTACAGATAATACGTTATCACTTCATACACTGATTTCTTATGCCACTCTCAGGAATTTTAATGCTTATGCACTCATAACTGACGCGCAAAAAGCTTTCGATAGCGTGAACTTAGAATGTTTGTTTGATATTTTAGCATGTTTTAATATACCTCAAGAATTTATTTTAACTTTAAAAAAACTATATAATAATCCCTATACAAATCTAGTTAATAGGAATCTCTCAAAAAGAATTCAAATTAAGAATGGTACCAGTCAAGGATGTCCGTTATCTTATATTATTCAATCTATATTTAGAACCATTATTTCTACATATCAAACAAAATTTTATCACAATGCTCCAGTAATATATGGAACGAAAATTTCCATGGCTGCTTTTGCGGACGATCTAAATATTTACTGTACGACACCTGTTTCAGATATCAAGAAAATATTAAAAGCTGTGGAAGACTTTGCAAAAATATCCAATTACAAAATAATTTAAAAAAAAACAAGGTATTTCCGTTAAAGATACCTACACCCTTCTCGCTTTTACCATTGGTAGGTCAGGTAAAATCAGAAGAAAAAATAAAATATTTAGGGGTTGTTTTTTCAACAGATAATAGAGACTTATGTAAATAATGTTAAGTTAATTTGGGAGCAGATAGTCTTTGATTTAAAAAGATGGAATAATCTGAAATTACCAATAATGGCCAAAGACCTCAATTATTAAAATGAACATACTTCCCAGAATATTATATATCTTTAGAGCTACTCAAGTTCAAATTTCTAGGAAATTCTTCAAACAACTTCATACGGAATTAGCTAGATTTGTATGGGAACCTAGAAAAGTTAGGATATCTTATGATAAACTGATGACTCCGAAAAACAGGGGTGGGTTAGAGCTACCGAATTTTGAAACATATTATTTAATAATAAATGCTAATAGAATTCTAAGTGTAGTTAACTTTGATAGATCCAATTCTAAATGGGCACCTAAGTGGTTGATTCTGAATCATAAACATGTTGCTGGACTGGGCATTAATTGTAAGGAATTACCTTTTTTAAATAAAGATACCCTTAAAATGTACGCTCTGATGGAACATATCAGAATATATATAATATCAGTACAAAGTCTGTTTAACTCACTAAATTTCTTACAATATATGATGATTTTTCAACCATTTCATAAGAACCCGAATTTGAAAATTGATAGATCTTAAGAAATTCCCACTTATAAGTGACTTAACCATACTTGATTTATATCCCTTTCTCGGTATCTCAATACATGACATGCTAAGAGAGATGAATCTCCCTAACTCGTATTTAATTATAATGAGACAGTTAAAGGACTTATCAATAAGCTATTTTAGTAATAGGAATTTTAAAATTAAAGAAGATTTAAACATTTGCCTAAATTTATGGCAAACTAACACAGGACTGTAAATATATAACAGCCTCATATAGTTTGATGAAAGATGTGAAATACAATAATCAAATACTTTTATCCAAATACTGGAAGGAGAAACTGTTAACGATTGAAGATAGTAAAATAGTGAGAGCAATTAACTTAACCTTAAAATCAGTGTCCCTTCAAAAGTTATTTACTCAGTTGATGATATTTAATGTGTATTACACGCGTCTCACTCTATATAAATTTAACTCAAAAAAATTCACCTAAATGCCCATATTGTATAGATCAAACGGCTGACCTTTTACACATGTTCTGGAGTTGTAAATGTATTTTTAAACTCTGGAATTCTTTGAAATTCCAACTACAAAAAATGGGATATCAACAGTCTACACTTTCTTGGGAGTTTATGATTCTGCATATTCCGCCACTTAATTTGGATAGATCCCAAAGGATCATACTCAAATATTTTTTTGTTAATGAAGCTGTACATAGCTACAAATTGGTTGAATCCATCCCAGACTTCATGGGAAAACTTTAAGAGTGTAGCGATAAAACATATCTTAGCACAGAAATTACTAATTAATGATCATAAGAAAAGTGTAAATAACACAAAAATATGGGAGCAAATCTTTAATATGGTCTTAGCTTAAGGTTCCAATTCACTTTTCTCCGGGAAGTACAGACTAATTATGGAGTTTACTATAGATAAGCCTTATATCGATACTAGATTTTTATTTTCTTTTTCTGTAATACCTATTTAGAAGTATATATTTATGTATAATGACTCTATGTAACTGTTGGAAGCATTAATGTATATATTGTAAATATGTTGTAGTATTGTATTAACATTTGGAAAAGAATAAATTATTATTGAAAAAAAAAATAAAAACTTTCTTCATAGTGAAAAGCTAAAAGGGCTGTATTGTAATGCTCAGGCTCCCTTTAGTGGTCAAAGGTTTAATCACATTTTCAGTTAAAATTCCAAAATAAAGAGGGTACATAATTTTAGTTTAAATAAAAATAATTTTTTTTTAAAAAAAGTGAACTTAATAATTTGGCTGCTCTCATCTTCAGAACAGGGGCCAAGGGCAAATTAAACCAGGTGGAGTGGTGGCTTGTAAAGATATCTGCCACCATAGCTCTCTATACTCCACCCTTTCTTCCCATTCCCCCCCCCACCCCCCTTGCATCCTTTTTCACTCCTTCCAATACAAAGAATACAAACTTCGCCTCTGTACATTCTAGTGAGTGCTTGGAGAGCATTAGTTTTTTTTTTTTTTTAGAAATTATGACTTGAATATTTAACTGAAAGTTTTATATTTTTTTTAAAAAGTAAATGTTTTACATTGTCTAGAAGCTCCATAAATCCATGAATATTCATGAGTTTTATAATTAGCTGTTTAACTACTTATTGAATTTTATTGGTAAATTCATAATTTAGAAGGGTATTAAAGCCTTACTGTAGTTGTCCATCCACATCTAATGAAGTCTACTTGGTGGAAACTAAACACGGCTGTTTTAAAGTGTATGCGTTTATGCAAGTTTACTCTTCATTAAAACTGCTTCAACTGGATCCATGCTGCTGGTGGTGTCTTTCCTGAGTACTTTGGACGTGTTTAAATGCGAGATTGTTGTCAACCTGTGTACCTAGGCCTTTCACCACAGGTTGTGGACTTAGGGGGTTGTCATTGATGTGGTAATGAGTCGGGGCCACGATTTGCAGAATGGTATGATCATACATTTTTTTTTTTTGCATTTAACGTAAGGCCATGACTTTAACTTCAGTCATTTATTGCTGTGAGACCCTCGAAGTATATTAACATTATTTGGGGAGTCAATGACATCAACCAACTTACAGTCGTCCACAAACTTGTTCAGCCACAGGCCTTTTGTCTTTGCCTGGACCTCTGAGAAGTAGATGCCAAACAATAGTGGGACCAGGACAGATCCTTGGGGGGGGGGAGACACCACTAGTATTGCGGCGTCATTCTTGAAGGTAGGACACTGCTTAGGGCTAGCGACATACCTGCCTTGGGACACACACTAACAGCTGTACCATGTCTCTCTTCATATAGTCCAGGGAGGCGAGTCTAAAGTCATTCACACCAACATGAACAATGACTCATACTTGTACCTGTTGTGGAGATTTTTAAATTCTAAAGGATCTTTTTCGGACATTTTGAAAAAAGAAAACTACAGTAATAAGAGAAGTGCTAAACTCATTTTTTTTATTTTTTAGCCAGAAAGAGAAGGAAAAGTTAAATACCAACAATGCTAAAAAAATACAATAATCTCGTAAAGAGGGAAAAAAAAATACCAACTATGGTAAGTAAGGAGGTATACACTATGTGCAAATAGAGTAGGGAAGGAAGGCTAGGCCTACCAATAATGGTAGGAAAGAGTACACTCTAAGGTGTATGAAAAAAAGACTACAACAGTAACAACTTAACAAAAAAAACTATAGATTCAATACGTAATCGTAAAACAAAAGTTTTTTTAAGTTAAGAAATATCAAAAAAAGATTTCTCCCCCACTCTGCGCTCGAAAGCTGAAGGAGACGCATCTAGATGTGAAAGCGGCAAACAAGATTTGACAGATGTTAGGGGTTGGTGCATTATTGGTAGGAAAGGAGCTAGAGAGGTTTTGGAGGCCACCAGCTAGCATAACCAGAGAACTGGTAGTTGAGGAATGAATGAAAACTGACAACAGATCTAAAGTCTTCTGGGATGCTTCAAAACTCACAGATCCAATGAGAGACTGAGGCGGGAGTACTCCCAACCGAATTGAATTCCTGAGACATTTTCTCATCATTCTGTCCACATATGATTGGGCTCCTGGTAGACTAAGGATGAGGAGGTAGATGGAGGTCTGGAAACTCTATACATTTTTTCTTCTAGAAATGGAGAGCGTAACCTTGAACAAATCAGCTCTGGAGAAAACCAAGCTTGCCTAAAACGAGAAAACTACTCAGAAGAGATAAAAGGGAACAGGAAATTTACACTGAGCCTAACACCCATATTCCTTATGGGCAGAGGCAGCTTATAAATACTTCTCTCAATGTCCTACTTGGATACAGGACATTATTATTCTTTCAGGAAAACTTGGCTAGGCTTAGAAAGGCCCCCGGGTCATTAGCCTAGTAACAATCCATCAATCTATGAAAGTGTGTGTCAGATACAAGTGGATGGATCTGTGGCCTTTGAGATTTTGGACGGTGGAGCTGAAGCTAGAGCAGAGTGAGCAGTCAGTGACCTCTTCCTTCACTTCCCAAGTTTTTCTTTGGGCTTTTCACCTCCTGGGGTTTTCTTTGGGGTCACTCCCCCCCCCAAAGATTTTTCCAGCAGCTACTTTGCACAGGGTGCAGCTCCAAACATTAACGTAGGGAATACACACAAACAATTTACTCCTACACTCAACCAAAGATCTGTAGCTGAAGTCTGAAGAAATTTCACATTAAATCTGAAGATGTGCGGTTCCTAAGCAATATACACACTCTAGAGTAAGCATCAGAGTTGCTTACCTTATGTCTGCATCAAGGGCACTTTTTAAAGGGGGTTGTCAGACATGTCAAAGCCAAAGAAGACCAATACAGTAATACAGAAAGACAATAATACAGAAAGACAAGACAGCAGAAGGAAATACCATCTATATCAAAGAAATCCCCCCCCCCAAAAAAAAATCAAGATAAAAAAAATCCAACAATGGTAAGCAGATTAACCTGTAAAGAAAGTAGGGAAAGGAGTGAAGTCTAGAATTAAGCAACAACACTAACAATTAAGAAAACGTGTCCATTTGTTTATTTTTGAAGAGGGAAGGCAAGAATGAGAAAAAAAAAGGAGTCAAAAACCCTAGTAAAAAGGAAAGCTAATAAGAAAGCGTTATTTGTCTCCTAAAGCATGACCACGTCAACATCTGATTGCAGAAAATGGCAAACAAGACATGAGGTAATGTGGCGTTTGCAAGGGATTATGGGTAAGGGCAGGAACTTAAGCTATGGATCCAAAGTCTGAGAAGTGGCCGATGTCAGATCAGATGCTCAATGGTTGACGAACTGATAAAATAAGATGACCACAGATCAAAGGACAAAAAAATCTGTTAACAGTAGCTGAAGCTCTACAAAATTGGGATCAAGAAATAATTCAATGACATTCCAAAACACTGAATATTTCATTTAAAAAAAACTGCACTAATCATGCTGTTAAAAGCGAAGAAGTCACAGACACCATCCATCACAAGTCATCCTCTAATTAAAATGACCACTTAAATTTTCATTTTCTTAACACCTAGTAAGAAAACTCCAGCTGTTGAATGCTACAGCAGTTTGGCAAAACTCAGTTCTGAATGGATGAATTTTTATTTATTTATTTATTTTTTTTTGTTAAACAGCTTACCTGTACCTTCTCCTCATGAAATTCTTCTAGCGAATGATCAGGGCTTCTCTGCTGGCAACTGCTTTTTTGAAACAAGTCTTTTTTGAGCAATGACCTAGCATTTTGAGTTGAAATTCTTTCTTTACAGACAAGTGGTGTGCTCGTAAAAGTGCGAGACGAAGAACCTTCTAAAGATGGACTGTCTTTACAAACACGAACTGTAATAGACTGCATGGGACTTTCAATGTTTACATCCTGTTTCATATTCAGCTGATCAGGGGTCGAGCAGCTTACTATCCTGTAAACACTTTCTTCACCCTCTCCCACTTCAGAGAGATCTGAAGACCAAGTAATACTTTCACTGGTGCACTTCCGGTATTTGAAAGGTGAGCTGTCTGAACACTCCCATGCACGTTTCTCCTTTCTATGGATATGCTCCATCAGTGCTCCTGAATACATGCAGAACAAAAGTGGTCAAAGTTAATTTTAGTAAGGCATATTCTCACAACATTAACACAAATTTAACTGCAGTCTGCAACATTAAGCTCATGGCCAGAGAGATACAATATGCTTAATTTCAAGACAAGTGTCCTCATACTACAAAAACTAATAATGAACAGCTTCAAGAACGTAACATCCGGCAGCAGGAAAACCAGCCAAACATACGAACTGCTAAATAAGCTTCATTTAGCAGTTTCAGATTTCATTCCACTTGCGTCTTAGTCACCCATCTAAAAAAGCTGTCTAGTGCACTTGCCTAATTATCAACGAGGGACTAAGCATACAAAAATAAAAAAGGCCTTCATTAGTGGTGGTAAACTAGCCTTTCTTAAATTGGTTTTGCTCTTCTGTTCATTATAGTGTGCACATTACTGCAAGTGCATACACTCCTATAAATATAAAAAAAAAATTATATATATATATAAATAAATCTATATAGATAAATATAAATCAATATGTATAATAGATATATTAATATAAATATATAGAATATAAATAAAAATAAAATATATATACATACACATACACACACACACACATGCAAATAATAC
>NC_056728.1:1724441104-1724471104 GCF_019279795.1 Protopterus annectens
AACCCAGTAGTTCTTTTTTGAGGTTTACCATACAATATGACCTTCACAGCATAGATTTTTTAGACGTCACTATTTTCAAGGGACACAACACCCTCAATACGAAGGTTCATCGGAAGCCCTGCTATAGACCATGCTTTCTTCATCGAGAAAGTATGCATCATCCTCGTACCTTTAACAATGTGGTCAAAGGTCAGATGATGCGAATATCCAGGTTGTCAACTAGGGCTGAGGATTATCATCTAGGAATGGAGGATCTTTATGAAAGTTTTATTACACGAGGATATACGGAAGAAGAAGTATCTAAGGTCTATAGAGACATGAACTACATTAGGGAAACTAGAGCTAAACCATTTTATTCAAATGCAGGGATCAGTACCGATTATGAATCCAGTAAGACTACTAATACAAGGTCTCTGGGTTTTATTATGCCATTTGGACGTGGTCTTAGCAATATCCAGTACTCCGTGAGGAAGCACTGGAATATACTCACAGCGGACGATCAGATAGCCAAGTTAGTGGGGCAGAGTCCATCGTTTGTGTTTAGCAATATGTACAGCCTTAAGAGATTATTATGTGGCACTTCTGGTCTGGGGAACAATGCCAGGACAGGATTGGAGAGGGCACATAAGTGTGGGACTTGCCCACAGTGCACTTTCATTGATGAATCTCATTACTATAGGCATCCAACTACAGGCCATTTATGGACAATTAACTGTGACAGTGATTGTAACACGAAGAACATTATATACGCAGCACACTGTGTCCAGTGCTTCTCCTTCTATGTAGGAAAAACGAATAGGACACTGAGGGAGAGGATACGAGATCACAGATATTGCCTTGCAAGAGGACATGAATACAGTGCCCTGGCGAAGCATACAATGAAAGAGGGAGAGGCACATAGGTTCCTGTTTCAAGTGATACAAGTCATCTATACTAGTGCTAGGCTAGGAGATATTGTGAATATAACAGAGCAAGCGGAGCTTAGATGGATTTGCAGGTTGGCAGCTCACAGGGACAAAGGGTTAAATGAAGTTATTTCCATTAAACCTTTTCTAAAAGGCAGGCCCCTTAGATAAGTGTTTTCACTCCCATCTCAGGTACACCTTCATTAGCATTGTGAATCCCCCTTTTGTATTTATATTTACATTTACATTACATATCATTCATTTTTCATTCCCCTTTATATTATGCATTAGGTAACCTCATTATAATTATTTACATACTTTTGGATGTTATAAATTTGACAAATTTGAGTGATGGTTAGGTTAGCTGTTTAGTAAGGACCAACCAGTCATATTTGTGCGTCTGTGTCTGACTGAGTGTGTTCATGTGAGTGTTTGTTTTTAGTTTTGTGAGTATGAATATTCTATATGAGATAGTCTGTTATATCATGGTTAGTTTTTATGCATTTTTTATGTATTTTTCATGCATTTATCTTAGTGTATATTCTTTATATATACACATATATCCCTGTCACCTTGGCAGAATTTTATGCATTTCATTCGTGGTTTATGTATTTTTATACATTATTTTTTACACTTGTCATGTTTAGTTATAATGCAAAGTTTTAAAGTAGGCATATGCATTTGTTAGTTTGATTTTTTGATTAAATTTAGAGAGGATTCAGTAATGGAGGTATGGGTACTTTAAATCCCATGAATTGTTTCATTGGACGAGAGTTACCATTCCTGTTTTTTAAAATTGGCGCTTAGTTAGCGCATAGTTTGTCTGATGAAGCGGCTTTTCTGGTTGCCATGAAAGCGCTTACAAATTAAATTATCTTTTTTACATCGGAGTGGTGTCATTCCTATATTGGATATTTGAGAGAAGTTTTTATATCTGCAACACCTTCTGCACTTGTATTACTTTGATGTGGAGTAGGCGAAGGTGTCTCAGCCTTTTGAAGAGTTCGTAATAACAGTTGCATTGACTGCATATGTAAGATACACAATTAAGGACAGCTCTATATTCCTTGTGTTTTTTGCCATTGCCTCATACGAACTATTGTGGATACTTTTGTGTTCTCTGGGTGGATTCTTTTTATATCTGTATAGATAGAAATATATACACACACACACGTCCTATTGTAACCTGATAGTAACTTTTTTGCTGATTGCAATGACACTTTGTTACATTTTATTCACAGAGGAATTTTTCTCCCTGGGTCTCTGCCTAAAATGAGTCAAAAGCTCAGTCAGATTAACACAGTTAACATATGTAAAATAAATAAATACATAAATAAATATATACATTTACATGTTTAAATATATTTCCTGTACTGTTGAATGACTCTGCTGGATGATATGTTTGTGAAAACATCCAGGTTGTGTATATATGACATGGCTTAGCGGTAAATAACTTTGGCTATGGTGTGCAGGGCCTTGGGTTTGAGCTTTGCAGAGGCTGTTTATTTTGTTGCTGGGCAGAACAAGGGTCCTTGGATACAGAGTGATTAAGGCACTTTTAAGCAGTTGTAAGTGGGTTTGTGCGAAGGTAAGCACCGCTAACTTCCAGTTACAGTTTCTTATACTCAGCTTCTAAATTGCTTAACCTGTGTAGGTATTGCTTACCCCCACGCAAACAGGCTTGAACCCGCTTACTGCTGCTTAAAAGTGCTTGCTCCCGCTTACCCCTGTGCTAATTTCTTTAAAAGAAATGAAAAAGGGTTGATAGGAAAGTGGTGAAAAAGGGGAAGAAAGAAGTTAAGACAGTAGGGAAAATTGCAAGGGATGGGCAGGAAGGGTGTAGAGAAGGTTCATAGCTGCCTGTTTCTTCTACAGCAACAGCTGTGCATATACACTGATTTTGGAGATAGATTTGGACACTCATAACCCTGAGAGAGGGGTGAGGATAACAATAATATGTTGTTAAGCCAATTAGACCAGATTACGTGTCCTATGGACAGGTGTGCAAAATGGACAGCTATGTATGGGGCGAGATTTTTTTGGGGGAACAGATTGCCCCTTTTTTTTTCAGGTGAGAATGGGATGTTGGGGAGGGATCGTAGGTATATTTGGGGAGGTAGGTTGGGTAGGTTAACAGACAAGACAAACAAGATGCATACAGGGGCAGTATATGACACATGGGGGGTAAACACCTTGATGGTGAGGGGTGTTGGGAAATCAGAAGCCCATGAGCCCCCTAGTGGAAACAGTGGGACTGAGGTCCCCACCCATGGGCAGTCGCCACTGCACCTTCACAGCCCCAAAGGTGGCTGTGCTGGGGGCTGAGTAGGAGGGCCAGGCCGACCCTCTTGTTGTGACACATGGCCCTCAAGCTGGCGTAGCAGATCTCTGATCTCCCTGCGGAGCTCGCTATGCACCATGACCCGGACCTGGCGACAGGTGACAGGTTCCTCTTTGTGCCCGCTCCCAGGGGGGCAAGCCCCATCCCCTGATGTGGTTCCACCCAAAGGTGGTGCAGGACCAACGGATGAGGAGGTCCCGGGTTGGGCCCCAGACATGCTGGTGCCCGGTGCCACATCCAGCTGAGGTGGGACAGGTGGGTGCGTCGGGACAGGCCTTCCCAAACATGCTATGGTGTTTAAATTTTGTTAACATATGTGGGTTAGGAATACTCAACACATTCCAGGATTAGGTATAACAGCATGCATAGATATTCCCATTAACCCAAACACCAGATATGGAACAGTTGCATAGCAAACAGAACACATACATAAATGGGACCACAGTGCTCATTACAACAGCATGCAGGTACATTGATGGCAGCATGCCACCAATGTGGAAGTATTTCAACATAGCACATGCATAGAAACAAATGTAAATAATTATCAAACAATAGGACATATGTCCCAACAGTAGAGTTAAGTCAGCACATACTAATTGAGTTGTGTATTTAATTTATTGTTGCAGATATGGTGGGGGGAGAGAAAATGTCAGCTAACAACTAGTATATTCCTGTAGTTCGCATTACTTTCCTAATCAGTGCTTTGATCTGTACCTTACAGGTATTAGTACGCTACCCTATTGCCTAAGTTTGGACAGTGGTATGGCTGTTGACAGCTATATACATGAACTGATTTTACCTGCAGTATACACCTCTTACCTGGTATACCTGTGGAGATATTGTCTGTTAACACTACCTAACTGTTTCTACACATACTCCCAGATTCCAGGTTGATGTTATGCACATACCTGTCCATCTCTTTTTGCACACACTTTGGGCATGTCTTCACATGCAGGTGAACATGGACATATTTTGACTATTGCCCTCTTAAACATTTAATGACTTATACAATGACAGGTTTGTTTTATTTGACATTTTACAAATATGTACAGGTAATGCCTACATGTCAGAAATTAGCACTCTGGTATGACAGGGGGCAGGGTAACAGCCAGCAGCTTTGGGCCAAATAACTGGACATTCTGGACATTTCTGTACACTTGTGGGGTATGATTCTGCATACAGCTTACTACCACTCCCAGGATTCGAACCGTGGCTGCTTCTGCTAAAAATAAGACACTGTCCATCACAGTTGAATGTGTCATATAGGTATTGCTGTGTATCTCTTGTCTGATTTCTGTCTATAATTCTCCTGTGGTTTTACGTTCTGTCCTTGTAATTACAACACTCATACAGGATTTCATAGACAGTTGTATTATGTAGTACAGTGTGGGTGACGGTGATGAGTAATACCTTATTATTATGAGCAACTTCAACACTAACAATGCCATACAATACCAGAGTAAGCAGTACCAGTACAGGATATCAATCTTTTATTTATAGGCACAGTGTTCGTATCTGACAGATCTGTGAGCACAATGTTTGTTAGCACTACCTGCATGTTGCCACACAAATTATCATTTTCCACATTAGTATTATGTACGTATGTCTTACTCTGTTACTGTACACACTCTGGTCACAGCTTGACAACATGGGGTTGGCGAAGGGTCATACTTGGCTACTTACTCTTATAACATTTTGTGGGGTTGCTAGAGTGACAGGTCTGTTGTTATAGATGTCTGAAAATCAGTTGTATGTCTTGTTTGCTGCCTAAACATCTGGGATCATCCCACTGATTTGCCAGGGGGACAGGGTGATAGGCAACAGCTATGGGCTGATTTACTGGACATTCTGGACATTTCTGTACACTTGTGGAGTATGATTCTGCATACAGCCTACTACCACTCCCAGGATTCGAACCATGGCTGTGTGTGCAAAAAATACAACAGTTCACATCACAGTTGAGTGTGCTATTTGGAATTTGTTGTCTGTCTTTTCAGTGTTTTCTATCTACTTCTCTCTCATTTGTACTATTTGACCTCTTGGGATTACAATAGTCATATACAAACATTCCTACACAATTTATTTATGCAGCACAGTGTGGGTAACAATGCTTACTGCAACAGTACTATTAAGTGATTGCAACTCTACATTACCATATGATACCAGAGTGAACACATGCAGTCCAGCAGTTAGACCTTAATTGTCAGGCTATTATGCTTTTATTTACATACAACCTATATGAGACTCTTCCTGCCCTATTCTCTGGTGTATGCAGTACATGCCTTAAACAATACAGGTTTTATACAGGCAATTAACTTACTACTACTTTTAGATTTATTTCCTATGACAGTACATGCAAGAGTATTATTAACCTGCCTCGCGTTGCAACCACTGCAGTCTACAGTCATGGGCTTCCTGGTTCATAGCCTGCTCACCTTCTGCTGTGAAAGACATAAGAGGAATAGTTAGCCATACTTATCCATAATATACATGAGCTGGCAATTATTAAACAGGTAGTGGACTGATACTTACACACAGCTGGGACTTCCCCTGTCCTCCTAGCCTCTTGGATCCACTGATCCAAGAGATTCCCCCTTTCTCTGCTTCAGATGCCTGACCTGCTCACCAGTTTGAGGTATGCCAGTGGCACTGGTGAGGTCACGGGCAAGATAGTCCCAGGCTTCTGCTGTGTATTGGGAACCCTGGTACTGGCCCTGCAGCAGTCTCTGGTCATGGCCTTTCACAAGGAGTTCTGCCATGACTCTGAACTCCTGCATGTCCCAGCGCTGCACTCGAAAGTGCACACCCTCTCCCATTCCAGACATAGTGCCTACAAGGGGAAGCTACAACCAGTAATGAGATGTATTCCTGCTTGCTGGGTTTAAATAAGGCCGGTTTCCCGCATTTTGCCTTGATTGGACAGTTTTGGAAAGGCTAAGCTATGGGCAAACCTCTCTTGTATTGTTTGGCTTACATTTTCATTTTTTTTTCTCTTAGAATTGTACATTATAAACATTTAAATGTTACTGTGGAGCTTTTCTCCCCGGGCCTCTGCTGAAAATGGAAATATATCCAGTTGGACTAGCCTGGTTAACAAATGTAAAATAAAATAAATAAAATAAATAAATAAATAAAACTTGCTTACTTAAGTTTGGCATTGCTTAAAGGGGTATACCAATGGGCAGACTGAGTTAGCAGGCCTACATATTGCTTACACCTACTAAGCTGGGCTGTGCAATGCTTAGCATTGCTTAATATTTAAGTTGCATTATATTTGCATTGTGGCATTGATTTATTATTCATTACATGTTATATATGTGTTTGGTATCCATGATTCATGAGTACGTGCACTGTATGGGGTCCTTGTGTTTTTTAGGGGATTTCAACACTTTATTACAATGATACCTCACATCTGGGCTTAATGCAGTCCTCCATTTCACATATTTATGTCCTGTAGTAGGTTATGCAATATAAAACTGTATATAGATTCCTTTCACATGTTCAGTTTGTATTTCCTACAGTGAGGATCTGTTTGGTGATACCTCAATCTTACACACTGCTGTGATGGCTTAGTGGTTACCTACTGTGATTATAGTGTACAAGGTCCTGGGTTCAAGACCTGCAAAGGCTGTTTATTTTGTTTCTGGCCAGAACAGGAGCTGATGCATACAGATTGATTAAGGCACTTTTAAGCAATTGTAAGCAGGTTTGCATGGGTTTCATAGGTTCATCGGTTCATAGGTAGGTACTAGGCTATTGGCCCTGGGGCCTATACAAGCCCAGCCAAAAAGGTACCCTGGCTTTTGCCACCCAAGAAAATTATTTTCCTGTGCCACTGTTGAGCAGAGCCACAGGGTGGGGTGAATTTCCTATTTCCCATCCAGTCATCAAGATTTTTCTTGAAGAGTGCTAATGAGGAGCTTTGTTTGATATAGATGGGTAGTTTATTCCAGTGTATGGGAAGTCTCTGGGACAGGAATCTATTCCTCCGGCATGTTCTGTTTATTGTGGTGACAAGGTTTAGGTCCCTAGAGCGTGTAGCTTGGAGGGATTGGGATTTCTTTAAGTGGAGCATGTCCAACAGCTCTGGGTTTGACATAGCTTTGTATGTTAGGCAGAGATCACCTCTGAGTAGGCGATATGCGACGGAGTAAAACTGGAGTTTTTTGAAACAGTCAGCATAGGGCATCTGTTTGAGGCCGTTAATCCTCTTTGTGAGGTATTTCTGCAGCCTTTCCAGTTGTTGGAGATGTCTTGTGAGGTACATACCAAAAGAGGCATTGTACTCTATGATGGGTCTAATGAGTGATGAGTAGAGGGGAACAATGACCTCTTTTTTCTGGATGAGAAACCTTTTGTGATGAGGTGTGCCATATAGAAGGATTTCCTGACTACTGTGGCAATGTGATTATCAAAGGAGAGACTACTGTCCACCTGTGTCCCAAGGTCTCTTATCACACTTTTGGTGTTAAGTATACTACCGCCTATGTTGTAATTCATGGGTACAGAGTTTTTACCAAATGGGATGACAATGCACTTTTTGGCATTGAGCTTGAGACCATGGCTTTGACACCAGGCATCTGTCTCAGTGAGGCCCTTTTGTAGGATGTCCACATCATTAGGAGTTTTGATTATGGCTCCTAGTTTGCAGTCATCTGCGAACTTCGTTAGCCAAAGACCTTCTGTGTTAGCCTGTACTTCAGAGAAGTAGATACCAAACAGGAGAGGACCCAGGACTGAACCCTGTGGTACTCCACTTGTCACTGGTCTGAAGTCGGATTTGGAGTCTGCTACTTTCACAGTGTGGGTTCTGTCAGTGAGCCAGTTGGCAACCCATCTTGTGACATAGGGATTTATACCTAGTTTAGTGAGTTTCTCTATAATTCCAGAGTGGGGGATGGTGTCAAAAGCCTTGGCAAGATCTAGATAGGCTGTGTGAACCACCTTACCCTTGTCTACAGCTTTGGTGACTGCTTCAAAAAAGTCTATCAGGTTTAGGAGACATGATCTGCCTTTTACAAACCCAAACTGGGTGGGTTTACATGAAGGTAAGTAATGTTAACCTCTGGTTAAATATGCCTACAGAGTGTTAGTTTCAATATTGCTTAACTTGTGTGTGCATTGCTTATCCCCATGCAAACAGGCTTAAACCCACTTACTACTGCTTAAATATGCTTGCTCTTGCTTACTAGTGCTTACACCTGCTTACCACCGCACTAATTTAGACAGTAATGTCCAATGGTTCTTAGGAAGGTGGTGAATTTGGAAACTGTATGGATTTATCATTCATTACACATTTTACCTTCCATTTGTATCCCTGATTCCTGTGTACATATACTGTATGGGGCACTTGTGATTATCTGTGGACTTTGCAACATTATGACAATGACACCTCACATCTGCATTTAATGCAGTACTCCAGTTCACAAATATATGTTATGTCATAGGTTATGCAACAAAATAAATTGATTATAAAGTGATTTGACATGGAAAATGGATTGTACCGGAGTGGGACTCAAACTGGGAATGACTGCTCGTAAGGTGAAAGCTCTGCCCACTACACTATTGCTGTACTGCTGCATTTGCATATATCTTGCTTTTTATCCTCTTGTGCCACTTAAGCTGCATTACCATAGCTAGGCGATGGGCAAACCCATGCAACTACGGTTAAATGTAATCTGTTTTATAAAAAAAAAACTTTACCTTTATTGTTTTAAATATTGCTCTTGTAAACTTGGATGTTGCTGGGAGTATGCGAACACCTATGAGCGGTCTTGCTCATTCTTATTCATACACTGCTGTTCTTCATTGCGGGGCATGTATATTCTGAGAGCTCTGCTCTTAGACATGCCACCTGCACTCATACATGCTTCGTATCCATTTAGGAGCTTAGACAGTGCGCCTTCATTAATATGAATGGCGCGCTGCCAACCTGCTCCTAAACAGCTGCTTCTGTGCAGGACTAAGCTAGTCCTGCATGGAAGGACACTGAATCTGGGGTATTGATTTATATTTTGTTGTGTTACTTTTAATTTTCACTGTTTTGTTGTAAGAAATGGTTTGGTTTTAGGTGAATTCTAGGCAACCTAAATGACCTAGTCAGCTATAAAGTTACACAGACCTCAGAAAGGACAATCCAAAGCTTATCTAAACAACTCTGTCTTGGTTTGTGATTTATTGACCTTTATTGTTAAAAAGAGAACCGACTGCGAGTAATAGCGAGTAGAAGCTACTGCTCGCATTCGCCCACCATGTAAACAAATTCCAGCCTTTGTGTGACTTTCATAACTTGTATGATCAGAGCAACAACTTTGCTATACTTTCTTTAGCATTTAGTTGTATATTGTTTACGTGATTTTTCTCACAGAAGTTGATTTTTCTTTTTTTGGATTCTGTGATAACTGATTTTGATTATTCTTTTTTTTATAACTTTTTATTCATTTGAAGGTTAATATGGAGTCCTTATATTAGTATGCCATTAATGATTTGCAAACGCACAAATATCTTGTACAGTGTAATAAATGCTATATACGCTATGTATATTTAAAAGTAACACTTGATAACATTGGTGACCTGTGTTCCTCATGTCAATTTTGGATGATTTGCTTGCTATTATTATTAGTAGATCCAGACTTACTGATGATGATTGCACTTGTGCAATTGGCACGGCTTGGAGAACTGTTGTTACATATATTAATGACTGGACTGGTAAGATAAATAAAGTTAGGAAAATAGCAAATAGAACACATGTAGGAAAGGATGTGTCTATTGTCTGCAAAGATCACTCAATCTCTATTAACAAGACAATGCCCCTGGCAACTTTGGCCTTCTGGATACAAGAATTCAGCAATCTGAGGATTCAGAGTGTTTAGAAGGAAATAAATAAAGAAAGAAAGGAGGAAGTTCAAAATAAATAAGAAGGCAGAAAAAGAAACTGATAAATGTCTGTAAAGTTAAGAAAATACATGCTAAAAAGGACACTGCTTTGTTATGTAATACACAGATTATATGGAATGATAACGTCTTCTATCAGAAAACCTTTATACTACAGAAAAAGGCAGCATGTTTACAAAAGAGACAGTAGACAAAAGAAACAAAGGGCAGGTGAAAAGGAAGAATTCAAAATTGAATGTGGAAGGATTGAAGAACATTACTGTAAGAAACAAAAGGAAAAAGGTAGACACTGACAACATGGCTCAAGCTGTGGATGTACAAAGGCAGATGGATGAAAATTATATGCTTAGAAATGTAATATGAAATGAAAGCAATGGGATTAATAAGACTAATGGTAATGAAGACCATTCCTTTGTAACGATTGATAGAGTAAATATTACTGAATCAGAAGTTGAAGATTCTTCAGATATGGTCAGAAGAGATATTCTTGTAATTGGGAGTTCAGTTATTAGAGAAAATGATGCTTATATTTGCAGAGAAGATAATGAATAATGTCATGCTTGCCAAGAGCAGAAATAGTGGATGTAAGACAAACCTTAGAATGATTTCATGTAAGGAAGCATAGATCTATTTTTATTCATGTCAGTACAAATGATCTCATCCACAATGACTCTGACTGTTAGCAGGGAACCGTGATGAAAGAAGGTACAGAGAGCACAGCTAGCTGGAATTTTGTGAATAATTATATGTCATTTCTGACTATCAAATTAATTTATATAAGATGCTTGTGTTACAAATGTTTTAGAACTGTATGTCATGTGTATACCAAACTGATCTGTACAGATGTTTGTGTTGAAAATGTATTTGTAAAGTGCTTGTGCTTAAAATGTATCCACAGTGTGCCCTACTGGAACAGAACAGAAATGCACATGTGCTATTGTAACTGTTTAAATGCATATGTTAACAGAGGAAACTGAAGGGTTAATCTCAGTCCAGAAGACTTTAGAAAAATATCTGAAATTAAATTACTTTATAGGTTAGGCCATAAAGATGCTTCAATTCATCCAGAGACACAAAGTCTATACCAGGAAGCTTTTTGTATTGTCTTCGAGGTGAACTAATTTACTAGTTTGGAAGCATGAAAGAATGCAATTGTTTTATGATTTCCAGCACCTGCCAAAGATCTGAGCAAAAGCCCTTATCTGGGTATATTTACAGGTAGATGCTAAAAACTGTCAGCTTCAGCAATGGAGGTTTTGCCTGGGAACTAGAAGTCAGATGACCAGAAATGGTGTCATTCTGCAGGCTATCTCAGCAGTATTATTTTAGATATTATTTTGAGAAGTCTCTCAGTGAGACAGAGCTTTCTGCATTCTGTCTTGGATCTGACAACAACATGAGCCATTCAGCACATCTGCCTTGCTCTAAGTAAGTTGCTAGTGCATAGTAACTCTCTTAGATACAGTCAGGAATATAGCAAAGCTTAGTTTAGATTTTGTTTTTCTTTATTTATGTGAGCGTGTACTGCAATGTTATTTTAAATATTTCCTGTGGTTTTGAACTTTAATGTCACTGTGAACATATATTTAGTATTGTCTTGTTCTTTATTATATATCATTAAATATATTTAAAACTTTCCTTGTGGCTGATTTCTTTAGAAATATTTAAGTTGTGAGAGTACTTGCCTGATCTGCAAGGCCATGGAATGGATTATCATGGACCTCATTAACAGGGACATTGGCAACCTCCAAACACTTGACCCCACACAGTTTGGCTTTGTCAAGGGGAGGTTGTGTCTGTTAAATCTGGTCAACTTCTTTGAGACAGTCACCATAACCATGGATGAGGGGAAGACAGTGCACACCACCTACCTTGACCTTTGCCAAAGCCTTTGACACTATTCCCCACTCAGACATAGTAGATAAACTCTCTCAACTAGGCATCAATCCATATGTTACCAGATGGGTAGCAAACTGGCTCACTGATAAAACCCACCTAATCAAAATAGGGGAATCCACCTCAAGCAGTAGACCTTTAATGAGTGGTGTACCCCAGGGATCAGTCTTGGGGCCTCTGTTATTCAGGATATATGGGCCTCTGTTATTCGGGATATACTTCTCTGAGGTGCAGACCAAAACCAGTGGGCTATGGCTGAACAGGTTTGCAAATGACTGCAAGCTGGGTGCAGTCATCAGTTTCACAAGTGATGTGGACATCCTCCAAGAGGGCCTCACTCAAACAAGTCACTCATGCCAGAAACATGGCCTCAAGCTGAATGCCAAAAGTGCATCATTATCCCCTTTGAGGAGAGTGACATCTCACATATTATCACATTAATAACAATGTCCTAAGTACACAATCAGTAGTGAGGGATTTGGGCACCCAGGTTGATAGTAATCTAAGTTTTGACCACCATGTTGCTTCAGTTGTATGGACAGCTTTCTACATGGCCCACATCATAAGTAAGGGAATCTCATCCAGGGACAGAGAGGTCATAACATCCCTGTATTCTTCCCTTATAAAGCCAATTATTGAGTACAATGCTCCCTTTGGCATGTACCTCACAAAGCACATGCAGCAGCTGGAGAGACCACAGAGGTTCCTCACCAGGAGAATCCAGGGCCTCAAACACCTACCCTACTCAGATAGGCTAAAAGCTATGTCTCTCTAATCAGTTTCATACAGACTCCTCAGAGGTGACCTCTGTCTGGCATACAAAGCAATCTCAGACCCTGCCTTGATGGGACTGCTGCATATCCACAAGTCAAGCTCTACTTGAGCAACCCATACGCGTGACCTCAACCTGGTCTGTGATACCAATAGGACTTATTGGCAGGACAGATTTGTGCTCCAGAGACTCCCCCATCTGTGGAACAGACTCCCTCTCCACCTCAAGCAGAGTACCTCATTATCCCTTTTTAAGCACAACCTGGATAACTGGATGGGAAACAGACAATACACCCCTGGAATTCCACCTGTGTCCCTGCTGGACAGGGGATTTGGGTGCTGACATATCTAAACATGTGCTAAAATCTTGGCTAAGCTTACAAGGGCCTCAGGGCCAATAGCCTAGTAACCTCCTATTATTCTATGATAAAAAAATCAGATGGAGGTGTTATGTTAAGGAGTAAAGATAGTTATGAGGCCTGTGATTATTACATTTTCAATTATGACATCAATAGTATAGATCATGTAACTGTGACAATAAAGACAACCCTGGGACATATAAAAATTATTGGAGTGTATGGATTACCACAGTCAAGTGCTGACGACTTAGAAGAATTCATACATTTCTTGCATGCAGCACAGCATGGAAGACTAAAATTAGCTGGGGACTTAAATTTACTGGAAACAGACTGGGATAATATTGATTCAACAACATTAGTAAAGAAATTATTCACGATGTATGCTCATGAACAGCAATTGCTTCAGGTTGTAAAAAAAAACCTGCCAGGGGAAAGGAACATATTAGATATTGCTTGTGTTCCCAAAGAAATTACTGTTACCTCATACCAGGTTTTATCACTGTTGATATGCAATGATCATGGGGTTATAAATGTTAATTTGTTGCTAGATAATTCTGTCAATCTGAAAATTAAACCAACACATAGAAGATTAATTACAGATTATACAGAAGAAAAACAGTCACTGTGTAAAACTAATTGGAGTGATGCATTCAGTGGAAAAACTGCAGATGGAAATTGAGTGCAAAAAAATATTTTTTAAGATCAGGATCTAGGCATACAGCATTACAGTGATATATTTCCATAAGAACAAGGTACCTGATTAAGGTGAGAGACAAAACAAAAGAAATGGAAAAGGGGTTGAGTTAAGTGGTTTGCTAGATATAGGAATCATGTGCACAGCCAGGATGTTGGGCTGAGATGTAGGTGATGCACCCCTATGCATCACGCACTACCTCACAATTAATGGAAGGGTAACCCTTCTGTCGCTTGTCCAGTCAGGATATAATAGACTAATCTTTGTGGGTTCTGTTCAAGCAGCTTTAGTATGTACAAACACATCAGGACTGAGGCTTAATAACTTTAACTTAGATAAACTTATAAACAAACTAGCTATTACACTCATGCATGCTCAATCTCTGGCTGCAGTCTCAAAATGACACTGAAGCTAGCATGTGCTCGCTATTTATATGCATGTGCTGACCTTGAAATGCTTCTTAAAGGTACAACATACAAACACACTATTCTACACCTTCCTATAATGATACTGTTCTCCCTTTGGACCAGAAGGGGCAGTAATTGCAACATGGGTGCAATCTATTGCACTGAGTACCTAATGAAAATTTGCCACTCCATAAAAGGTATGCATAGTCCTAGCTTGGTCAAGAGGTGACACCAGGAAATAGATGTGCTGATCTACATGAGTCAGGAGTACATCCAGGAACTGCTGAAGTATCCCCAAGGCAGATGCCTGTGAGATCCCCATTGTATTCTCAGTCTGTCTCTGGAAGGTCCCTGTGACAAATATAATGAGGGCTATACATACATTAGTGTCAACAGGGATAAGAAGGCCATGTATTCCTTCAGTACCCAGAGGGGGATCATACATAACTACTAAGGCCCTTATTATATCCCTGTCTGCTCTGAACCTGTCAAGTATTTCCTGATTATAAAAGATATAATGAGTTATCCTCTGCCTATATTTCCAACTTCTTGGCCAGTGAGTGCTGCTGGGTGCAATCAGTTTTGACTTGACCAAGACAAGCAACTCACACCTAGAAATAGCAAGGTTAGCAACAAGTGACAGCATTTTCATGGATTGCAAAGTAGATAGGATTCATTGGACTATGCTTTATATAACATATCTGTGGACAGCACGGAAAAGCAGGAACATTCCACTATGAATCACAAACAGGTGACACAACACTACATTAGCATAAGTTGAGTTTCATTATTTCTCATTTACATGTAATTAAGAATTAATTTGTTTAAGGTTATTCACAGCCATCACTTGTTTGCATAAGTGGCCTCTGTGAATCATGGCTGAGATGTGCTCATTCATGGATACTGCAGACAGCCTTAATGCTTCTCCATAATGACTGTGAATACCATCGTATCCCCTAGTTCTGCATGGATATGTTGATTTCCAAACAATGGACTATAAAATTTCTACCAAAGAAAGATAAATGATTGAAAAAAGTTAAGTAAACATCACTGATCCACATTACAGGGGAAATATAGTCTGGTATTTTCAGGTACAGTTTGTTTAATTATCTCTATATGTCATGTTTAACCCCCCATCCAATATTTTGTATCTCGTCTGTTTTGCCCATCATGAATATAACCCTGGGTACAAGTGCACAGGATGAAGTGAAAGAGATCAGATTTCCTTATATTTTTTCTTTTTTTTTTTTGCTGTAACTTGGCAGCACTGCTGTAACATTTCCCATACCACAAAATGTTACTAGGTGTTGCCAAGAATAATTTTAGGTTTTCTACAGGTGTTTGCAAGACTGAACCTTGCAGTTCCACAAATGACAATTCAAAACAGTTTCATAAGCTGCAGTAAAAGCCTTTCTACTTTCTTCAACCCCACCCCCATTCTCCATACACACATCTTAAAGTATTGATCTTCTAAATTCTTGAGTTTTGACTTTTTGGGAATCAGGGGAAGTAAGCAGAGCAACAATGATTTTTGAGCATGTGTGTGTGTGTGTGTGTGTGTGTGTGTGTGTGTGTGTGTGTGTGTGTGTGTGTGTGTGTGTGTGTGTGTGTGTGTGTGTGTGTATGTGTGTGTGCATGCGCTTATGTGTATATGAGAGAGGGCGAAGGATATTTAAACATTTTTCTTTTGTAACATGTTTACATTTATATAATGTTATCAACAGATACTTTTGCTGCCTTGAAATACAAAGGTTTTAGTTTTACCTTTCAGAATGCACTCCTACAAAATATATCTGCTTATCCAGATTCTGTTAATAAGAGATGCCAAATGCTTTAGTTGCTTAGCTTCCTCTTTTATGACTTCTATTGTATGAATTTTGTTTCTTACACATATTGTAGTGTGTAAATAGAGACTTTCAAGATAATTTAAAAAACAACTAGTAGTTGAACCAGTGAGAAAGGCAGAAAAAGTGATACATTCAAGACATTCTGTAGACAATTTAGCAGACAAATGCACAAATTAATAGAATATAGGTGCATGATAATGGTGTATTTTCATTTTCTTCCTTTTTGGTTCTCCATCTGTCACAGTTGATACTACCTGGTAAGGATATGCAGCTGGCAGAAATAATACAGGCACTGAAAAAGAATAACAGCCTTTTTTCCCTTCTCTTATGATTCTGCCTAAGCTCAGATATGCAGGAAACAATAAGCACTCAGCATCCAGACCCCCTGTAAGGGGAACACTGAATAGAAAAATAGGACAGCTGAAGAATGAGTCAAGATACAATATTGATTAGGCTAAAGGTAACAATAAAAAAGAGCAATAAATAAAAGGCAAACAAGGGGGTTTCAGTTTGCAGAAGAAAAGTACATAAGTGTGGCTGTTATTTTAAACAGATAATAACCACTTATTTCTATACTTATATGCCTTTGTTGCCTGCTGCTTGTTAGTGGGGGAGGTAAAACACAGCAGCATACTACCTTACCGTGCTGTAATTTTACACTTGCTTGGTATACTGCAGTGAACCATGACTTAGGTTTTAAGGTAGCTTGTAGTGTGCATACACAACAAACCTTACACCTCAGTTGGCATACATTGTGTTACCTCTGAGCAAACAAAAATTAAAGCCTAGTTTTTCTATCCATTCTCTTGTTGAATTTTTATTTATTACTTAAGTAAGCTCACGAGGGACATGGGCCTATATACAGTGACACAACTTGGAGTGCAAGCTAGTATTTTGACTTTCTTTAATTCAGACAGTATACAAATAGCAAATGAGAAACCAATCAGAAGGACTATAGGGTGAAGTTTGTTAATAGGTCATGGCCTTAACCATTTATGAAATATTTGTTAGGGCTGCAGGTACTGTTTAGCAGCAGGATTTATACTTTATTTTTCCTGAATGGGTTAATTTAAAATAGAAAAACTGCAGGACAACCCACATTATTCTGCTAGACTCCTGGTAGTTTATAAAGTGCAGAAGATAAGTGGGCATTGATCGAAAGGCCAGAGGATTATGTTATGAACAATGTCTTCATTACCCATAACTATAAGCTTAGAAATTCTACAGCCATCATAGTAACAGTGTCACTTAAATAATATTAATAGTCTACCTTGTATTTATTTTCAGAGCAGTGTACACTGTGAAGCATCTGTAAAAGAGCTAGTCCCTGCTGTGACGAAAGGAGATACTGCCAGCACAGCTAGATGGAATTTTGTAAATAATTATATGTCATTGATGACTATCGAAATCATTTATACAAGTTGCTTGTGTTACAAATGTATTAGAACTGTATGTCATGTTTATATCAAACTGCTTGCACAGACGTGTGTGTTGAAAAGGTATTTATAAAGGGCTGTATTTAAAATGTAACCACAGTGCGCCCTACTGGAAGAGAACAGAACTGTACATGCACTATTGTAACTGTTCAAATGTATATATTTTTAACAGGGGAAACTGAAATACATGTGGTTAATCTCAGTCCAAATAACTTTAGAAAAATATCTGAAATTAAATCACTTTATGGTTCTAGGTCATAAAGATGGTATATTTCAGTTCTCAATACAGCCAGAGACACAAGGTCTGTACAAGGAAGCTTTCTATATTCTCTTGGAATTGTTTTATTGTTTTATGATGTCCAACAGCTGCACAGATCTGAGGAAAAGTCCTTGTCTGTTTTTTTTTCAGGTAGGTGTAAATACTGCCAGATTCAGAAATGGGGTTCTTGGCCTGGGAACTAGAAGTCAGGATGACAAGAAGTGATGTCATCCTGCAAGCAATTCCAGCAGTAGTATTTAAGATATTTTCTGAGAAGTCTCTTAGTGAGACAGAGAATTTTCTACTCTGTCTTGGACCTGACAAAAACAAGATCCATTCACTACATCTGCCTTGCTTTATTAGTATGTTCTTAGTTTATAGTATAATTCTCTTAGATTCAGTCAGGAGAATAGTGAAGCTTAGTTTAGATATTTTTCTTTATTTATTTGAGACTGTCCTGCAATGCTGTTTTAAATATTTCCTATGGTTTTGAACTCTGATGTCACTGTGAATATATATTTAGTATTGTCTTGTTCTTTTATTATTTATTATTAAATATATTTAAACCTTTCATTGTGGCTGATATGTGTAAAGATATTTAAGTTTTGAAAGGACTTGCATATTTATTTGGTGACATTGTGTAGGCCACTCCTAATAGCCTTGCTCTTGGTCAAACTTACTGTTTGTATTAAAATTAATATTACACAGTAAGATTGGACACATTTTGTTTAGGGCCTTAAAGTAGCTGATAAGGGGTTCTGGTGGCAATGATAACTACCTTAGAGCCTGGGCAGAAGGGGGCATAGCTAGTAAACCTGTGCCAAACTTTCTCAGGTGAGTGTGTGTGTGTGTGTGTGTGTGTGTGTGTGTGTGTGTGTGTGTGTGTGTGTGTGTGTGTGTGTGTGTGTGTGTGTGTGTGTGTGTGTGTGTGTGTGTGTGTGTGTGTGTGTGTGTGTGTGTGTGTGTGTGTGTGTGTGTGTGTGTGTGTGTGTGTGTGTGTGAAACAAACCACCAAGAGTGTGTGTGTCAGCTGTTTGGGCAGGGACAGTAAGCATTGGTTGGACAGATAGACTGTTGGAGGACTTGGCTTGGGACTCTGGCTAAGAACTCAACTCCATAGCTGTTTCAGTGGGGAGTCTTATTGGGGATCTGGAGAAAGAGAGATAAACCAGCCCCGGACTGACTGTGGTCTCTGTGTGCTGTTAAGGGAAACTGCACTTGATGCAGAAAGCTGCATCTGGAAATACTGTTTGTGTACCTGTCATCCTCCCAGTGAACATCCCCCACTGTTGCCAGTGGTGAGGATTGAGGCTCCTTGATTACTGGTCCAGTAGAGTGCCGTTACACCTGCATTGGCCTTTAGATTTAAAAAATGAGAGCAATGGTAGAGTGACTAGTGTTTTTTTTTCAAAACACATTTTCATTATCTGTAGGTTTTAGTGTCAGCTATAGTTATAAGAAAAAACATATTAATACAGAAATATAACGATGCATCACTTAACTAAAATGATTTGTGTGAGAAATGCTAGGCATTTTATTTAAAACTTGTGGCAGCTACTAAACAGAAAGGGCATTGAACTGGAAAGTCAGTGGCAACAGATAAGATACAAAAGTTGGAGATAAAGCTAATTGGTACAGAAGTCTGCTTTTTGGCTGTCTATAACTATTAATGATGTATAAAAGGGAAGTTTACCTGTCAGATAACTTGCACTTCAAGCAATGAGTAGTTACCCAGTGGAAGCCTAGACCAGCATCAAAAAGTGCCATTTATCACCAGGAAAGATGGAAAATGCACAGCCCAGAGCATACACCATAAAGCAAAGGAATCTGTTTTTTGGCAGTGGATAATATGGAAGAGCATGCAGCTTTCTGGTGATGATGTACTCATGAAGGTTTCATTACACTCTGTTAGACAGAAGGCATCCAGGGCCTCTGTAATTAATTTTGTGAGACACTGCTAATCAGATGGTCTATAGCCGATTGCTTTCCAAGCTTAAGCATAAGAACTGTTATTAGTGCAAACTGTATGTAATATACACTTCTAGTAATTTCCAAAAAGTATTATTCAAGAAGAAACATTTTTAACATTCAAGGTACATATTTATAATTTTATGATAGACTCCTGTATTTTCCTAAGAACTTTGAAAAATGTTTTGAATCCCTAATGACTTGAAATAATCAGTTATAAAAAAGAGTAGTCATCCCATATAAGTAATTTTGCCTCTAGCATTCCAGTTTTTGGTAAAATAAAATACTATCATAAATTCAGTAGTCTGAACTATTACCGGGTTCCTTTTTGAAATTCATGTAGGAGAAATACTTTAATATAACAATGTCATGAAAGAAAGATTAATTTACTTTCCATTATTTCAATAGTTAGTATGAGCCCTTTTCCAGACTTTTGCAATGACTTTACATTCCTAGATAAATTACTGGTCTGGTGGTCACAATCAGCTGTACACAGTGGTCAGAGGAAGCTATATGGTCAACAGAGATTAGGCCAAAGACCTGGAAGTTAACTGAAGCAAAAACAAGGTACCTCAGGAAGAAGAGGAAACACGTTGAGTCAAAAATAAATGGCAGTGTCTCAAAGCAACATATGTGAGGACTATGGAACTGATATGCATCTGAGCCAGGTATGACAGTAAGGTATGTAAGAAAATCTGGTGGTGGAATACAGAAGTTCAGGGAGTCATCAAAAGAAATAAAGAAAGCAAGAAAAAGTGTGAGATAGAAAAGATGGACAAGGGTAAGAAAGAATACCCACTGTATAACTGATATGCTAAAACAGCAGTCATAGTGGCAAAGAATAAGGCATCAGATGCACTCACTCTACCAGATTTTGGAAAGTGACTTAACAGATGGCACAAAGAAACTCAATGAATCTGAAAGATACAGAGAGAAAGCTGTAGAAGATAGTCATCAGATGCCACTAATAAGGGATCTCAGTAGCAACCTGCGCACCAGTTCACAGGACATCAAAGGCAGATGGAAGGAGTACTTCCAGCAGCTTCTGAATTAAGAGAATCCCAAGGAAACTGTACTAGCCCATGCATATCCTACAATGAAACAGGATAAAGAACCCATCCTAGGAGAAGTAAGAATAACATTAAGGAAAATGAAGTCAGGGAAAGCACTATGCTCAGATGATGTCACATGATCAAAGTAAGGGGAGAAATGATTCCTAGGGATACTCATAGCAGTATGGAAGTAAAGCCATGTCTCAGATGGCTGGAAAATATAAACGTTCAAGTGGTGGTGTACAAGGCAAAGGAGGAACTCACAACTGTGGGCAGTAGAGCTGTACCAAACTCCTGTCACACTGCGTGAATATGCTAGAGAGGATGACTGATAAAAGAAAATGCAGAGTTTAAGAAAGTAAGAGAGGAGATAAGCAGTTGAGATTCAGATTACGATGCACAATGACTGACATGATGTTTGCAATGAGACAGGCAGTGGAGAAGAAGCTGGAAATGAGGAAAGAGTTCAACTGGGCATTCTTAGGCTTAGAGAAAGCATACATCAAGGCCCGAAGAAAGTTGATTTGGGCAGTCCTGTGATAGTTCAAAGTCCTGCAACTGGTTTGGAATTTTACTTGGGATGAGTGGTGTAGTATCAAAGAGTGATGAGGCAGTTTAATCTATAAAGGCATTAGACAGAATAAAAGTATGAAAAGAAAGAAAACACCTAGAGATGCTTTGGGAAGCTAGTGAGGATATTAATGAGTAAATAAATTAAATATATCAATATACTTGGAAAATCACGTGACAGAATACCTTCTATTTTAGGAAATGGCCCTATATCTGGAATCAGCACATGAGGACACTCCATCTGTGGTATAATACACTTAACAATGTTACAGACGATAGAATGATTTTAAACTTGAAGTGTTGGAGATGTGGAATTGTGGGAACCAAGGTGTTGAACATGTTTTGGATGTATATAAGGGCACAAGAGAGAGACGGAGAAAGGCAAACAAAGGTTAGGATAACATTTTTTACAAAATACCCACCTAGTCCAGGAAGTCATTGGGACAGAGACAAACAATGCATAATGAAAAAAGAGGACTTGATTACATGATTGTTATTGGCATTTGTAGCTAAAATGGTTATAACAGGGGAGTGGAAAACTGCACACTCTGCAGAAAATGGGGAGCTTACATGTCAAATACCTGAAACTGGTTAGAAGTGTTGACCATTACTATAAGATAAATGTGATTTATGCATGTAACACAGTTTTAATGGAATCCAAATAAAAATAAGGGGCTATAAGACATATTATAAAATGTATATGTATATGAAAAACAGAAAGCATCTTGGTCATATGTAAATAGTTATTGCGTACTATTTAGTTTGTTAATTTACCTTATAGTATAATCTTACCATGGGAAAAAATTTTAAACTTCTCATAGTATTACTTTGTTGTCTGATCATAATATTGTTGTGTTAATACTATTTTTGTATTACATTCCCTGAGTTTGGTCCAGTTTAGGAGACGTTATGCATTTTCTTTAGTAGAGTCCGTTCATCAGTCAGGCTTCAACATATTGTACTGCTACACTGAAAAAATGTTATAGTAACAGGATAAAGCATGTGATGCTGGCATCTTGCATAGATACTTGTTAGCTTTTTATACTTTTTCAGTATTACTTTTGACTGCAGGAACCCATATTGTTTTAACTATTTTACATTGACTAAGGTCTGTTTGATTCAGACGAAGGCCTCTTTACTCATAGAAGTCTTCTGTACATATAACTTCCCATCTATCAATAAATCCTCAATGTGGACAGACTACCCTAAAAAAATTAATTTAATTTTATTTAAATTTATTTTTATGTTGGGATTATCTAGTAATGGCTGACAAAGAAAATGTTATTTCAGGGAAAGTAAATATTCCACTGAAACCCACATGTTTTAAATATGTACCTAAGAATAGCTTACAAATTTAATACTTTAAAGTAGAACTGGTTTAAAAGTGGATGGGACATTTAATTAAAACTTATTAAATTATTGAAGATTTTAACATTTTAAACCAGTTCATATGCTGAATATCTTTGAATTCACAGTTATTTCACAGTATTCCTTGATCTAATAGATCTACTAAGTGCCCTAATTAAGAATATAATGTATAATTGCAGTTTGGAATTCTAATCCACTTTTACTTTTGATAGCTGTAATTTTGGAAAAAGGAATACTTATGTGTGCGTTAAAAATAATTCCGGGAAGATTTGTACCTTGTACCACTGGTCCCCAAGTAACTATTAATTAAAGAGACATGTAGCCAGATGAACATAATGGGGTGATGTTTTAGACTAGTGGAAACTAAAATAAACATGATTTGCAGTAAGCAAGATCCTTCACTGCATGCCCCCATAGTTTCCTTACTTCTCCATACCACCTCTGGGTCACTCAGCTATGAAGAAAGAGAAATCTAAAACAAACAACAACAAAAGACAGAATCATTGCTGACATTTTAACACAATTTTACTGGTAATGATATTTTATGTAAAAAAGCAACTCATAGGTTCATAGGTTCATAGGTTCATAGGTAGGTACTGGGCTATCAACCCTGGGGCCTATATAATCCTAGCCAAAAAGGTTCCCTGGCTTTCGCCACCCAAGAAAATTATTTTCCTGTGGCCCTGTCGAGCAGTGCTGCAGAAGTGGTCCCCGGGGTGAGTATTCTATTTCTCAACCAGTCGTCAAGATTTTTCTTAAAGAGGGCCAATGAGGAGCTTTGCTTGACATGAATGGGCAGCTTGCTCCAGAGTATGGGAAGTCAGTGGGACAGGAATCTATCCCTCCAGCATGTTCTGTTTATTGTGGTGAAAAGGTTTAGGTCCCTGGAGCATGTGGTACAGAGAGATTGGGATTTCTTTAAGTGTAGCATGCCCAACAGCTCTGGATTTGACATAACTTTGTATGTTAGGCAGAGATCACCTCTGAGTAGGCGATATGTGATGGAGCAGAGCTGGAGTTTTTTGAGATGGTCTGCGTATGGCATCTGTTTGAGGCCAGTAATCCTCTTAGTGAAGTATTTCTGTGGCCTTTGCAATTGTTGTAGGTGTCTTGTGAGATACATACCAAATGGGGCATTGCACTCTATAATGGGTCTGATGAGGGATGGGTAGAGAGGAACAATTACCTCCTTTTTTCTAGAAGAGAACCCTTTTGAGATGAGGTGTGCCATGTAGAAGGATTTCCTGACTACTGTGGCGATGTGGTTATCAAAGGAGAGTCTACTGTCCACCTGTGTCCTGAGGTCTCTTATCACACTTTCAGTGTTTAGTGAGCTACCGCCTATGTGGTAGTTCATGGGTACCGAATTTTTCCCAAAGGGGATGACAATGCACTTCTTGGCATTGAGCTTGAGGCCATGACTTTGACACCAAGCATCTGTCTCTGTGAGGCCCTTTTGTAGAATATCTACATCATTAGGTGATTCTATTATGGCTCCCAGTTTGCAGTTGTCTGCAATCTTTGTTAGCCAAAGACCTTCTGTGTTGGCTTGCAATTCAGAGAAGTAGATGCCGAACAGGAGAGGACCTAGGACCGAACCCTGTAGAACTCCACTCGTCACCGGTCTGAAGTCGGACTTGGAATTGGCTACTTATACTGTGTGGGTTCTGTCAGTGAGCCAGTTGGCCACCCATCTTGTGACATAGGGATTTATGCCCAGTTTAGTGAGTTTATCTATAATTCCAGAGTGGGGGATGGTATCAAAACCCTTGGCGAGGTCAAGATAGGCTGTGTGCACTACCTTTCCCTCATCTACTGTTCTAGTGACTGCTTCAAAGAAATCAATCAGGTTTAGTAGACCTGCTCTACCTTTTACAAACCCAAACTGAGTGGGCTCCAGGGTTTGGAGGTTACCTATGTCTTTGTTTATAACTCCAAGATGATATGTTCCATGGCCTTGCAGACTAGGCTCATCAGGCTAATGGGGCGGTAGTTTCCAGGGTCCATGATGGCACCTCCTTTGTGGAGTAGGATAACCATTGCTGTGTGCCATTCAGTAGGCACATAGCCTGAGGTTAGGCTATGATTGAACATGGTACTTAGGAGAGGTGCCAGTTTGTTCTGTAGTTCATGCAGTATGCAGCCTGGGATGTTGTCTGGTCCCATGGATTCTGTGTTCTTAGCTTTGGAGAGTGCAGTCTTTACTTGTTCATCCATGATTACAGGGGCTTTGCATTCTTCTGGTATTAAGATTGACCCTTTGGAGGGTGAGAGGGGGGTAAAGTTAGCACTGAACCTATCTGCCAGGATATTGGCAATATCGGTTGTAATATTTAGTGCCATTGTGCTGTAGCTCAGAGCAGATCTGAGTGTTGCCATTGAGATTCTTGACATAGCTGTAGAATGCGTTGTGGTTGTCTTTGGAATCAGTGACAATTTTATTTTCATAACTGGCTTTGTAGGATTTTATGAGGGATCTCAGCTTCTTGCTGAGGCTGACCAGGGACTTCCTCGAATCTTGGGATTTTACTCCTTTTTGCAACAACTTCTTCCTTCTGTTATAGAGTTTGTTTCTGGCAGGAGACCACCAGATTGGCTTCCTTTTTTGGAGGATAGCCTCTTGGTTCTGTTAGGGATGGCACTATCCATGCACGTGTGTATGTGCTTATACAGTGCATTTGTGTAAGATTCAGCAGTCGTACCTTTATGTTCCATCTGCATGGGTGTCGTGATGTTTGCCACTTCTGTCTTAAGAAGCATGAAGTTGGCTTTGAAGTAGTTTTTGACGGTGGTTTCCTTAATGGGTGGTGGGCTCATTCAGTCATGATTTACAAGTTGCAACCTCATTCGCTTTCCACTCAACCACCAGTAGTGGCCTTTTATTCTGTCTTAAATGTGGTTTAAGATAATTTACAATTCTGAACATTTAACACCAATTCTAGATTATGAATTGTTTATATAATGGAATATTTCAGGAAAGATGGTAATTTTGAATGACTAAGGCTCTTATACTTAAGTATTTGATACTGAATAAGCATATATTTTTAAACTCTTGTCCATAATATGATTGCTAAGCTTTCGGCATGGATTTCAACTCATTAAAGTGAAACTGTGTATATTTAAATTATAATTTAAAATCAGATTAGATTAATAACTTTTTATTACATATTTAGTGAAATAGATGGGTAAGCTAAATAAATGAAAACATAATTGACAAAATTGATAGTTCTATCAAAGGTTTTCTAAGTTTTCAGACGCCTTCCTTAATTTAGTCTGTTTAATCAGGGCCTATAAGACAGCTAAAAAAGGTTAACATTACCAATAACCTTGGGAGTGGGGGGTGGGATATGCCTGATTTTCATTTGTGCACACTTGCAGTCGCTACACCCTACTTCTTAAGGTTGGAACTTGGAGATGAGGATAACAGAAGAGAACTTTAGGAAGCATACAGAGGTAGACATACAGGGATATTGTGAAGGCGATCATATTAAAAATGATAATGGGCCTACATGGAACAATTCTGCAGTTAAATGGGATTTCAAATTATGTATTGGAGAAGGTGGAAGCAGGGATGGTCCAGGTGTAAGAGGATTTTCTGAACTCAGATAGCCCTGAAGCAACTAGCTGGGTTTTTATACCTTGGGAGAAGTTCAACAGTGAGTATTTTTTGTCCAAATCTGAATGGCTAGGCTTTGAAAAACTAAAATGTGCACAAAAGGTTGGCTATTGTGTGAGGTATCCTGTTGTATATACATGATAATCTCACTGGAATGAATTGTAGGCATGCAATATGCTCTATAAATCCCTAGCCAAAAGTATTGTCTGGCAACATTTAGATTATGTTTAAGATGGCACACAGTGGAGGATGATGCATTTTCCCAGAGAGAATGGAAGCATTAAACAAGTTCAGCAGTATAAGAGGTGTCCAAATTGCAAGGAACCAGTGGATGCTCATTATTTCTCCATCTCAGAGTGAAATGGATCTTGGAAGGTAGGACAAGGGAAGTGCTGGAGATATGGAGAAAAGGATTTAGGTATGGGCCATATATTTTCAGACTGTGTGGAAGTCAATGACTTCTAGAAAAACTGCATCAAGTATTGGAAGGGTTATTCAATAAAGCAGTTCCACAAAACAGGAAATTTGAAGTATTCAGTTAGGGGGAAGTATATGGTTAGAGAGCTGTTTTTTAACTGAATGGATGAAGAATATCAAAGGTAAGGGTCAGAAGGGATAGTTATCCCAAAATTCAAATGGAGTGTATGGGGGGGGGGGTGCAGTCTTAGAAAATTTAAAAAGGTTTTTGAAGCTCAGGTAGCCAGAACATAGCAGGATTGAATGAAATTAAATGGAATTGATTGCTTAGCAGATACCAAGACATTTCAGGCTGAATGTGCTACAACAGGTGTTTCATATGTAGCTTTACATTAAATGTTTAATGTCAGAGATTAAAATTCATGTTCATACAAATTTGTCATGTTTCATTTTTATGTCATTGCAAGCAGTTTGTGTATGGTATAGGTTCATAGGTGTTCTTAGGTATTTACTAGGTTAATGACCATGAGGGCCTTTTTAAGCCTAGCCATGCATCCCAAATCTCTGACAAGTTCTAGTACCCTTGATAAGTGTAAGCATGGGCCTGGGAGACAAAACATTTACAAGCAGGGGCCTGGGAGAAGACCCATTTATAAGTTGCCTGTGTTCCCCATCCAGTTGTCCAAGTTAAACATGACTTGGGTTATGGAGGAGCTCTGCTTCACATGGATGGGGAGCCTGTACCAGAGATGGGGTAGTCTGTGGGATACACACCTGTTTCTCCAGCAGGTCCTATTTATATCACAGGCAAGGTTTAAATCTTTAGAGTGGGTAATTCTGGTGCTGTTTTTTTTTTTTTTTGTGGATATGCTGGCGGTCTATCAGAGTGAAATTTGACAATACCCTGTATGCCAGGCATAGCTCTCCCGTCAACAGCCTGTACTAGACAGAATACAGAGATAGGACTTTGAGCTGGTCTGCACAGGACATTTTACTTACACCCTCTATCCTTCTAGTGAGGAACCTCTGTGGACATTCCAATTGTTGGATATGCCTGGTTAGGTACATACCAATAGGGGCATTGTACTCAGTGATAGGTCTGATGAATGTCAAATACAGAGGAAAAATACTTCCTTGGAACTAAATGCCATACCTTTGTCTATAAGTTGTGCAACACAGAATGATTTCCTCACTACTGTAGGCACTTGATGGTGAAAGGATAGATTACTGTGTGTGTCCCCAAGTCCCTGACTACTGGGTCAGTTCTAACGCATTTCTTGTCAATATGATAGTTATCAGGGTGGATGACTTACCAAAGGATACTATTATGCATTTCTTGGCATTTAGTTTTAGTCCATGGTTTTAACCCCAGTTGTTTGCCTGTGTCAACCCTTTCTGGATAATGTTTGTGTTGGTGTAGGATTCAGTCATTATCATCAACCCCTTTCTTCCCATTTTCTACATGGGGGTGGGGTGTCATGTTAACTGTTGCCATCTCTCTTGCTTCAATGTCACACTCCTGTCTTCTTCAACACTCTTGCCTGACTGTTGCAGATCTTCTCTCATACAGTCAATCCATCTCTTTGCTGGATGCCCTCGATCTCTCTTACTTTCTTCCTGTCTGTCCAAATCTTCTTCACCAGATTGCCTTCTGGTTTTCTGCACACGTGCCCAAGCACTGTAATCTGTTCTCTTTTATCTTTTCTGCAAATGGAGCTACTTTGACTTCTGCTCTTATGTCCTCATTTCTTCATCTGTCCCACAGTGTGCATCCTACTACCCTTCTCAAGCACTTCATTGCCATCACCTCTAGCTTCCTCATATGCTATGCCTTTACTACCCAGGTTTCTGTGCCATGCAGTAGTAGTGGTCACACCACTGTTTTGTACACCTCACTTTTCAGCTTTTTTGGCATTCTTTTGTCATGCACTACACCGGACACTCTATGAAAGTTGTCTGTAGCCCCTCTGATTCTAGCTTTGACATCTTCATTCAGACTTCCCTTCTCCTTAACCACCCCTCCTAGATACTTGAATCTGTTGACCTGTTCCACCATTTTCCCTTTTGTCTCAATTCTCAGCTTCTTCCGATTTCCCCCATTTGCTGCCATTACCACTGTCTTACTGTACTTAGTTTCAGCCCACGTACCTTCAGTTTTGCATTCCATTCCCCTAACCTTTGCTGAAGGTCTTGCTCAGAGTCTGCCTGTTATGCTACATAATCTGCATACAGAAACTTTTTTGATCTGTCCCCTCCAACCTGTTTGTGAATGTAGTCCATCACCAGTACGAACAGCAGTGGGTTCAGAGCTGAACCTTGGTGAACACCCACTCCCACTCGAAACCCTTCTGTGATACCGAACACTGTTTGTACTTGAGTCATAGGGTCCTTGTACATAGCCTGCACTAATTCTACAAATGTTTCTGGAACTTCGAACCACAGCAGTACTCCCCAGATCAGCTTTCATGGGACCTTGTTATATGCCTTCTCCAAGTTTAGTAATGTCCAGTTGGACTCTTTCCTCATCTCTAGCTTCTTCTTAGCTATCTGTCTCAATGCAACATCAGGTCAGTTGTGCTGCATCCTGATCTGAATCCAAACTGCTCACCTTTTCTGCATATCCATTTATCAGTCACCCTCTCCAGAAGTTTCATGTAGTGTGAAAGGAGTTTGATACCTCTGTACTTCCCACAGTTGGAATGTCTCCTTTGTTCTTGTAGACTAGCACTAGTAGGCTTATTCTACAGTCATCTGGGATATCCCTTTCTCACCACACTGCTATTAGTACCCTCAGGAGCCATTTTTCCCCTATCTCACCCAACATCTTTATCATATCTGCTGTGACCTCATCTGAGCCTGCTGCTTTCCCTGACTTCATTTCCCTTAGTGCTGTTCTTACTTCTTCTAGGGTGGGCTCCTCTTCTTCTCTCATTGTAAGCTGTGTCTGGGACAGTACAGCTTCTGAGGGTTTTTCTTCATTCAGAAGCTGCTGGAAATCCTCCTTCCATCTGCCTTTGATGTCCTCTGGACTGATGAGCTGGTTGTTGCTGGCATCCATTATGAAAGGTGTCTGACTGTCTTTATCTTTCTGTTTTTGTCTTGCAACCTGAAATAGTTTCTTTGTGCCACTTACAGAGTCACTTTCTAGAAGTTGGTAGAGTGCCTCCGATGCCCTATACTTTACTATTGCAACTCCTTTC